>NC_081183.1:141985096-142137490 GCF_029867415.1 Vicia villosa
ATGCGCTCAAGATCCCACAAACACACCTTAAACATGTATAAAAGTAAAAGTAAAACAATTCATTTAAAAAATTATTATATATACATACACGTGCTTTCATTACATGGTATTATACATACACTACGTTTGAGAGAGAGGCCTACAGGTCTACTTCCAAAGTGAAACAATCTTCCCATCTTTGACTACTTGATTTGACCAAATTTTTTCCCCAGTCCCTAGAGATAGTCAAAAGATGGTGGATTTCCTAAGATTAGTTCGGTCTATAAATACAACAAAGTGTATCTATTATTTGCTTCCATGTTACATTTTCTATTTTACATTCTTTTTTTTTTGTGTAAGCAAGACTTTCATTAAAATGGAGAACTAAGGGTTCTCCAACCTTGATACACAAGTAGTGGCCTGAAACCGACAACACGATATTACAATCCAAATATGCCTATGTCATAAAAGACAATGGGTCTTTTGAAAAAACATAAAAACTAACATTTGGAAGAGCAATATCGCCAAAAAAGCTCCATCTCCACACCAAAATCCTAATGTTCCAAACTATATTATTTATGTTCCACACCTCATTTCTAAAACAAAATCCATTTCTAGTCAACCAAATAATCCAAGTAGTTGCCAACCATAACACCCCCAATTTGCCCTTTTTAATTCTTTTAACAAGGCTCCAAGTGTACCATTCCATAAAAGACGGAATACACCCATCCACGGTCCCTCCCGGACAAACCGGAAAATCCACCCACAAAGCAATTTCTCTCCAAACAATCTTAATCACTTTACACCCAACAAACAAATGATCTCTCTCCTCCTTATGCAAACCGCAAAAAACACAATTAGAATTTGGAGAAGAAGAAGATAAAATAATACCTCTACATAATAATTGATCTTTTGTAGGCAACCTATTTGAAGGATAGAAAAACACTTAGAAAGGGGGGGTTTGAATAAGTGTAGCTTTAAAAACTTGACAGATAAAAATAAATTGCACAGTTATTTTTATCCTGGTTCGTTGTTAACTAAACTACTCCAGTCCACCCCCGCAGAGATGATTTACCTCAACTGAGGATTTAATCCACTAATCGCACGGATTACAATGGTTCTCCACTTAGTCAGCAACTAAGTCTTCCAGAGTCTTCTGATCACACACTGATCACTCCAGGAACAACTGCTTAGATACCCTCTAAGACTTTTCTAGAGTATACTGATCCACACGATCACTCTAGTTACAACCTGCTTAGATAACCTCTAAGACTTCCTAGAGTATTCTGATCCACACGATCACTCTAGTTCCTTACAACTTAATGTAATCAATTCTAAGAGTATTACAATTGCTTCTTAAAAGCTATAATCACAAACTGTGATATTTCTCTTAACGTTTAAGCTTAATCTCACTAATATATTACAACAGCAATGTAGTGAGCTTTGATGAAGATGAAGATTCTGAGCTTTGATTTGAACAGCGTTTCAGCAAGTTGATATTCACAGAATAGGTGTAGAATTCGTTAACCTTGCTTCTCATCAGAACTTCATATTTATAGGCGTTGGAGAAGATGACCGTTGAGTGCATTTAATGCTTTGCGTGTTCCGTACAGCATCGCATTTAATGTTATACGCTTTTGTCAACTACCTCGAGCCTTGTTCACGCTGTGTCTACTGACGTAGCCTTTAATAGCTTTTAACGTTCCTTTTGTCAGTCAGCGTAGCCTGCCACTTGTACTTCCTTCTGATCTGATGTTTGTGAATACAACGTTTGAATATCATCAGAGTCAAACAGCTTGGTGCATAGCATCTTCTGATCTTCTGACCTTGAAGTGCTTCTGAGCGTGATACCATCAGAACTTCAGTGCTTCTGATCTCATGTTCTTCTGATGCTTCCATAGACCCATGTTCTGATTCTGCTTCGACCATCTTCTGATGTCTTGCCAGACCATGTTCTGATGTTGCATGCTGAACCCTTGAGACAAAGCTTCTGAGCGCTGAATTATGCATACTCTTTATATAATTCCTGAAAAGGAAATTGCATTGGATTAGAGTACCATATTATCTTAAGCAAAATTCATATTATTGTTATCATCAAAACTAAGATAATTGATCAGAACAAATCTTGTTCTAACAATCTCCCCCTTTTTGATGATGACAAAAACATATATAAATGATATGAATTTGCGATCAGAAAGAGCAGACGGCAAAAGACAAATTACACAGCTATAGCATAAGCATATGAATATGTCTCCCCCTGAGATTAACAATCTCCCCCTGAGATAAATAATCTCCCCCTGAAATAAATACTCGAAGAACTTTAATAAAAGACTTCCCTGATTATTTCGGTAGAGACGATCACATAAGCTTCTGTCTTTAAAGAATTCATAGCTTCTGACTTCTGCTTCCATTGGACAGCTTCAGAACTAGAATTTCTTTAGATCCCTAGAACACTCACAGCTTCTGATTCCTGCTTCCATCTAGGACAGCTTCAGAACTTGAATTTCTTTGATCTTCAGAACATTCACAGCTTCTGATTTCTGCTTCCATTTAGGACAGCTTCAGAACTTGAGTTTTCTGGATCTTTAGAACATTCACAGCTTCTGATTTCTGCTTCCCTCGGATAGCTTCAGAGCTTGAATTTCTACCAACATCACTTCATGCTAGATTTGTATCAGAACATTGTTGAATGTACCAGAGCATCATCAGAGCATCTCTACATCCTGAAATGTTACAGAACAAAAAACTACACGACAAAAGTCAGCATGAACGAGTCAGAACATAAAATGTATATTAGAACACATGATATGTATCAGAGCCATATAGGCTAAAATAATGTTATCAGAGCAAATAGAATTTTGTCAGAGCAAATAGACAAATATGGATCAAATTCTATTTTCAGTGCTTCTGATTCATTCTTCTTTCTTGCTTCTGAAGCTTGACAGCACTCAGCTTGCTTCAGTTTCCATGAGCTTATTCTTTTTACAGAATAACACTTCTTATGGTTTTGCTTCTTGTGTTTGCTTTGAAGATTCTCTTCACTTCTTTATACCTGCAAAACACTTAAACCATATAGAACTTGCAGTTCTTGTTAGTAAATGTGTGGGAGCTTTACCCAGCAACTGATAGATTAATCAAATCATTTATCATTTATCTTTCTCCCCCTTTTTGTCATATCATCAAAAAACACAAAAGATTCAGAGACAAACAAAACGAAACACACGGAGGAAGAAGATGATTTCATTGAAGTACAAACAGCAGGTACAGAAGTACATGAAGATAAGTGAGATCAGATGCACAAAAAACAAAACAGATGCAACGAAAAGAAAGAAACAACACAGACTCAATCTAAGATGGCCCTAGTCTTGACAAGATCTTGGCCAGCATCTCTTTAACCTCATTGTTGTGTCCTTCTTGCCTCACCATGAAAGCGTTATACTTATCATTGAGTGAGCTTTGCTCATCCTGTCTCTTCTGAATTTCTTCCAGAGTCCTTGCAAGACGAGAAGATTCATCAGAAGAAGCTTCACAGCTTCTATCCACAGGGATGACATGTTGATCTGCAGCTTCCATAGATAGATCATTTGCAGGGATTTCCTCAACAGGAACAGTTTTAGCAACATGATCTTCAGCATCTGCTTCTTGCATAGAAGCATCTCCATATTCTGCAGCAGGAATTTCCGAGTCTCCATTCTCAAGTGCCTGAAGAATGGCAGCTAGATTCCTGGGAGCAGAAGGACCTTCAACTTCTGGTGGGTCAACAACTTCTGGAATGACCAAGCTTGGGTCTTTCTCAGAAGGGTTTTCCCTCAGAAAGTCAAATAGGGTCTTGAAATCTCCAAGAAGAACAGGATAATCAGGAATAAAGATAACAATATCCCTGCATGGATTTGCTTCCATTTCAGCAGCCAATCTTAATTGTTCCATCTCATCCAAGAAGGGCTTCTCTTCCAACAGATGTCTTCCTCTGAGACGAACAAACCAGAAGTCTTCATAGTTTCTCAGAATTCCACGAGGCCGTGGGGCAGCAGCTACACAGGCTTCCTGAAGTTCTAAAAACAGAGCATCTGATTCTCTGCGAAGGATCCTCCAGAAGTTCCGCATAGCAACATCATTCAATCCAGAACTTTCAGCAATTCTGAGAGTATCAAAGATACTTCTGAGATTCCTCTTTATGTTTTCAAAAACTACACCAATAGGGTATACAGGGCGAAATTTTATTTGGGTTTTTGAAAAGGCAGGGTTGGAAGTGAAGTACGGATGAGGTTCTCTATCCAACCTATAAGAAGATTCTGCTTCAGTATCAGAATCTAACACTACTACTTCAGCTTCAGGACGAGGCTTGGGAGTGTAGTTGCAATCACGGAGCAGCTGCTCATGTGATGCAGAGGTTGGAAAAGGAGAATCACAAAGATTATTGTGAGAGGTGGAGGGAGTATGTTCAAAGGTGGCATTGGGAGAAGTTTGAGATGGAAAGAGAGTTTGAATGGGTGGTATATCCAAAACATGATCATCAGCAGCTTGGTCAGAAACAAAGTTAGTTGAGGATGAAGGAGAAGGGATGGAGGCATCTGGAATTGGTGAGAGAGAAGGAGAATTGGGTTTGGTTGCATGAGAAGATGGAGGTGTAAGAACATGGACAAAAACCGGTGATTCTGATGTGGCTTTTTCTGGTTCAGGTGTAGGGACAACCTCTATTGGTGCAACTTCTGAACGAACAGCAGGAACAGAATCAGGTTCAGAAATGCATATACCTTTGGAACCTCTCAGAAAAGCTTTGGCCACATCCTCAGTCTTCTTCTGCTTTTTACTCTTCGGCTCTTCAATAATCTTTGCTTTGCCTCTAGAGATTTCTTTCCTTCTGACATAAGCCAGAACTTCTGGTTGATTCTCAGCCTCTTGAGCAGCATTTTCTTCATCTGAGCTTTGAATAATCATCTTCCTTTTTCTGGTTATCTTCTTCTTAACAATTTCAACAATCTCATCATTGTTATTTGCCTTCTTCTTCTTTTTCTTCTTCTCAGCTTCCTTCTTATTCTTCTCAAAATCAGCAGATACGGCCTTAACAACTTTTGCAATCACTTCTTCTGGGACTACTTCATTTTTAGTGGTAGCAGCAACTTTCTTTGCAACCTTCACTTGATTAAAGGAGGGATGATCAAACTTTCTTTTGGTTCTTTCTTCCTTCTTGCGATTCACTTTAATAGGAGCACCTTTGTCTTGATCTTTAAGACTCTTATCCTCTTTTTGTGACTTCAGATACTTAGTTCTGACTTCAGGTACCTCACTATTGAAGAAGGTTTCAAAGTCAGCTAGAACTGGTTTTCTTCTGATTCTTGTTCCAGCTAGAGGTTGAGGAACTTTGAGGATAGTGTCAATTATTTTCATCTTCTTTAAAGAAAAAGCATTCAGACAGGCTCCAGAGGTGACAGCAAGGTCTTTGATAATACCTTCAGACTCCAGACTCTCAACAATCTTGGAATGCACCAGAAGGTTTGTAATAATTCTACCAAAAGGAATGATTGTTCCACCATTTTCTTTTCTGAAAGCGTTTCTGGAATCCTTTACTGCTTTCCACATATGGTTGAAGATAATGTAAATCGCATCAACCTTCTTCTGAGTGGCAATGCAATAAAGAATATACCTTTGCTCATTACTGATGAAATCCGAAGCATGTGTTGCTTTCCTATGGTAGAAGCACCCAAGAAGGATCTTTGCCCAGATTCTGTAGACATCTCTCAAATCCTTGACGTGTTTTGTTTTCTTGACATTTGGATAGAGAGTGGATAGAACATCTCCCAAATCTGCCCTTTGATCAAACTCAAAAACTCCTTCAGGGTTTTTCAGATCAAACATCATTCTTAGGATGTTTTCAGTAATAACAACAAACTTTCCATGGACGAAAGAAAGTATAGATTTTGGAGCAACCACAGCATGTGCCCAGAACTCCTTGACAAGATCCGGATAAACTGGACCAACGAACTCAGCAAACAACGAGGTCCATCCTTGAAAGATGATGTCTTCTTTAAGGTGAAATTGGTTTTCTTCAATGTTGTCAAAGTCAACCATGAGTTCACACAGAACTTCCAATTCATCTTTAGGAATGGAGCATGCAACAACAGGGGTGAGTTCCTGGTTTGTTTCATTATGAATATGGAGAAGAGTAGATGAACCAACAATTTGAGATGAGGAAGCAGCCATTGAAACAGAACGAACAACTAAGAGGAACAAATTTTGGGTTTTCGGTTAGGGTTTTAGAAACGACTAAGAAGATTTCAAAAGAGAGTATGCAAGAAGAAGGAGAGACACGGAGCAAAAAAGAATATATGAGATGATTTGAAAAGAATATATAGAGACGGATTTGAAAAAGAAAAATAATAAAAAATATAAACTGAACAGTTCCAGAATCAAAAGAAATCAATTTTATTAACTGATGAGTGACGTAAGGAGAGAGAACGTGGTAAATGAAATGATTTATAACAGTTACCTAGGTCGGCGTCTTTTCAACTGCACGCTTTGTACTAACCGTACAGACACGTGTTCACCATCAGATAATAGATGACAGCTGTAAATTTCAGAATAGACTTTACGCCTTCAGATTCTGATCACTGCTTCTGATCTGATCAAGTTTCTCTTCTGGAAACACTCCTTCTGAAGTGTGCTGATATAAATCTGAATGATCTTCTGATCCATTACTTCTGATATACACAGCTTCTGGAGATTCACTTCTTTGTTCTGCAGCTTCTGATAAGATAAAACTGTATCTGCAGAAATTCTTAAGCTGCTTTGATTCATCGGAGACAAGTTTATCATCAAACCAGATATTTATTGATTCGTCTACAAACAATGTTTCAGTATTGTATATTCTGTAGCATTTAGAGCATTCAGAATAATCAAGAACGAAACATCAATGCTTTAGAAACAAACAAAACAGATGGTTCCAAGACTGATAAACTATCTTTTCTGATCTCCTACAGACATAGTTTCTTCAACAGATTTAAGTACCAGAACTTGGAAGACAGTTCTTCTTCCCTTCAAGTGTTGAGACCAACTTGAGTCCAGGTGACTTGTCATGTTGACTTTTATCTTCTTTGTTGCCAAGAGAATCTGCAAAAGAAATAGTCTTTTTCTTTGGTACCCATATCTTCTTGGGTCCTTTCTTGTTAGATTTTCTCAAGTTCTGATTGAACTTGGGTTTAACATTGTAATCAATAGGAGGAATAGCATGATAATTTTTAATGTGAGTTTCATGATATTTCCTAGGTTGTGTCACATGCTTTTTGGTGTGTGTTATGTGAAAACTTTGAGCATGTGAAGTGTGCCTAATATCATGGGAGTGGCCATACTTGAACTGATCATACAATGGCTTGTATGTGAATTTCATTTCATCAACAGGTTCAAGTTTGTATGGGGTTTCACCCTCAAAACCAATGCCAACTCTTTTGTTTCCAGACACAGCATATATCATAGAAGCTAGCTGACTTCTGCCAATACTTCTAGATAAGAACTTCCTGAAACTTAAATCATATTCTTTCAGAATATGGTTTAGACTAGGAGTGGATTTTTCTGAATCAGAAGGAGATCCAACATTATTGGATAATTTTAAAAGTTTTTCTTTTAATTCAGAATTCTCCAACTCAAGCTTCTTTGTTTCAAATTCAAATAGCTTTTTTAGCTTTTTCAGCTTTTTGTATTTGAGACTAATCTGAGACTTGAATTCCAGAAGTTCTGTTAGACCGGAAACTAACTCATCTCTAGTAAGTTCAGAAAATACCTCTTCAGAATCTGATTCTGATGTAGATTCTGATCCGTCATGTTCTGTCGCCATCAGCGCACAGTTAGCCTGCTCATCTTCAGAGTCTGAATCATCTTCTGACTCATCCCAGGTTGCCATAAGACCTTTCTTCTTATGAAACTTCTTCTTGGGATTTTCCTTCTGAAGTTTTGGACATTCATTCTTGAAGTGTCCAGGCTCATTGCATTCATAGCACATGACCTTCTTCTTGTCAAATCTTCTGTCATCAGAAGATTCTCCACGTTCAAATTTCTTTGAACTTCTGACGCCTCTGAACTTCCTTTGCTTGTTCTTCCAGAGTTGATTTAGCCTTCTGGAGATCAAGGACAGTTCATCTTCTTCTTCAGATTCTGATTCTTCAGGATCTTCTTCTCTAGCCTGAAAAGCGTTAGTGCATTTCTTGATATTGGATTTTAATGCAATAGACTTACCTTTCTTTTGAGGCTCATTTGCGTCCAGCTCTATTTCATGGCTCCTCAAGGCACTGATAAGCTCTTCCAGAGAAACTTCATTCAGATTCTTTGCAATCTTGAATGCAGTCACCATAGGACCCCATCTTCTGGGTAAGCTTCTGATGATCTTCTTTACGTGATCAGCCTTGGTGTATCCCTTGTCAAGAACTCTCAATCCAGCAGTAAGAGTTTGAAATCTTGAAAACATCTTTTCAATGTCTTCATCATCCTCCATCTTGAAGGCTTCATACTTCTGGATTAAAGCGAGAGCTTTAGTCTCCTTGACTTGAGCATTTCCTTCATGAGTCATTTTCAAGGACTCATATATGTCATAGGCCGTTTCCCTGTTAGATATCTTCTCATACTCAGCATGAGAGATAGCATTCAGCAAAACAGTTCTGCATTTATGATGATTCCTGAAAAGCTTCTTCTGATCATCATTCATTTCTTGCCTTGTCAGCTTTACGCCACTGGCATTTACTGGATGTTTGTAACCATCCAACAGAAGATCCCATAGATCACCATCTAGACCAAGAAAGTAACTTTCCAGTTTATCTTTCCAGTATTCAAAGTTTTCACCATCAAATACCGGCGGTCTAGTATAACCATTGTTACCGTTGTGTTGCTCAGCAGAGCCAGATGTAGATGCAGGTGTAGACTTTTCAATTTCACCAGCCATCTTTTACTGAAGCGTTTTTCTCTTCCTGAATCTTTTCTAAACACGGTTAAGTGCTTGCACCTTAGAACCGGCGCTCTGATGCCAATTGAAGGATAGAAAAACACTTAGAAAGGGGGGGTTTGAATAAGTGTAGCTTTAAAAACTTGACAGATAAAAATAAATTGCACAGTTATTTTTATCCTGGTTCGTTGTTAACTAAACTACTCCAGTCCACCCCCGCAGAGATGATTTACCTCAACTGAGGATTTAATCCACTAATCGCACGGATTACAATGGTTCTCCACTTAGTCAGCAACTAAGTCTTCCAGAGTCTTCTGATCACACACTGATCACTCCAGGAACAACTGCTTAGATACCCTCTAAGACTTTTCTAGAGTATACTGATCCACACGATCACTCTAGTTACAACCTGCTTAGATAACCTCTAAGACTTCCTAGAGTATTCTGATCCACACGATCACTCTAGTTCCTTACAACTTAATGTAATCAATTCTAAGAGTATTACAATTGCTTCTTAAAAGCTATAATCACAAACTGTGATATTTCTCTTAACGTTTAAGCTTAATCTCACTAATATATTACAACAGCAATGTAGTGAGCTTTGATGAAGATGAAGATTCTGAGCTTTGATTTGAACAGCGTTTCAGCAAGTTGATATTCACAGAATAGGTGTAGAATTCGTTAACCTTGCTTCTCATCAGAACTTCATATTTATAGGCGTTGGAGAAGATGACCGTTGAGTGCATTTAATGCTTTGCGTGTTCCGTACAGCATCGCATTTAATGTTATACGCTTTTGTCAACTACCTCGAGCCTTGTTCACGCTGTGTCTACTGACGTAGCCTTTAATAGCTTTTAACGTTCCTTTTGTCAGTCAGCGTAGCCTGCCACTTGTACTTCCTTCTGATCTGATGTTTGTGAATACAACGTTTGAATATCATCAGAGTCAAACAGCTTGGTGCATAGCATCTTCTGATCTTCTGACCTTGAAGTGCTTCTGAGCGTGATACCATCAGAACTTCAGTGCTTCTGATCTCATGTTCTTCTGATGCTTCCATAGACCCATGTTCTGATTCTGCTTCGACCATCTTCTGATGTCTTGCCAGACCATGTTCTGATGTTGCATGCTGAACCCTTGAGACAAAGCTTCTGAGCGCTGAATTATGCATACTCTTTATATAATTCCTGAAAAGGAAATTGCATTGGATTAGAGTACCATATTATCTTAAGCAAAATTCATATTATTGTTATCATCAAAACTAAGATAATTGATCAGAACAAATCTTGTTCTAACAATCTCCCCCTTTTTGATGATGACAAAAACATATATAAATGATATGAATTTGCGATCAGAAAGAGCAGACGGCAAAAGACAAATTACACAGCTATAGCATAAGCATATGAATATGTCTCCCCCTGAGATTAACAATCTCCCCCTGAGATAAATAATCTCCCCCTGAAATAAATACTCGAAGAACTTTAATAAAAGACTTCCCTGATTATTTCGGTAGAGACGATCACATAAGCTTCTGTCTTTAAAGAATTCATAGCTTCTGACTTCTGCTTCCATTGGACAGCTTCAGAACTAGAATTTCTTTAGATCCCTAGAACACTCACAGCTTCTGATTCCTGCTTCCATCTAGGACAGCTTCAGAACTTGAATTTCTTTGATCTTCAGAACATTCACAGCTTCTGATTTCTGCTTCCATTTAGGACAGCTTCAGAACTTGAGTTTTCTGGATCTTTAGAACATTCACAGCTTCTGATTTCTGCTTCCCTCGGATAGCTTCAGAGCTTGAATTTCTACCAACATCACTTCATGCTAGATTTGTATCAGAACATTGTTGAATGTACCAGAGCATCATCAGAGCATCTCTACATCCTGAAATGTTACAGAACAAAAAACTACACGACAAAAGTCAGCATGAACGAGTCAGAACATAAAATGTATATTAGAACACATGATATGTATCAGAGCCATATAGGCTAAAATAATGTTATCAGAGCAAATAGAATTTTGTCAGAGCAAATAGACAAATATGGATCAAATTCTATTTTCAGTGCTTCTGATTCATTCTTCTTTCTTGCTTCTGAAGCTTGACAGCACTCAGCTTGCTTCAGTTTCCATGAGCTTATTCTTTTTACAGAATAACACTTCTTATGGTTTTGCTTCTTGTGTTTGCTTTGAAGATTCTCTTCACTTCTTTATACCTGCAAAACACTTAAACCATATAGAACTTGCAGTTCTTGTTAGTAAATGTGTGGGAGCTTTACCCAGCAACTGATAGATTAATCAAATCATTTATCATTTATCTTTCTCCCCCTTTTTGTCATATCATCAAAAAACACAAAAGATTCAGAGACAAACAAAACGAAACACACGGAGGAAGAAGATGATTTCATTGAAGTACAAACAGCAGGTACAGAAGTACATGAAGATAAGTGAGATCAGATGCACAAAAAACAAAACAGATGCAACGAAAAGAAAGAAACAACACAGACTCAATCTAAGATGGCCCTAGTCTTGACAAGATCTTGGCCAGCATCTCTTTAACCTCATTGTTGTGTCCTTCTTGCCTCACCATGAAAGCGTTATACTTATCATTGAGTGAGCTTTGCTCATCCTGTCTCTTCTGAATTTCTTCCAGAGTCCTTGCAAGACGAGAAGATTCATCAGAAGAAGCTTCACAGCTTCTATCCACAGGGATGACATGTTGATCTGCAGCTTCCATAGATAGATCATTTGCAGGGATTTCCTCAACAGGAACAGTTTTAGCAACATGATCTTCAGCATCTGCTTCTTGCATAGAAGCATCTCCATATTCTGCAGCAGGAATTTCCGAGTCTCCATTCTCAAGTGCCTGAAGAATGGCAGCTAGATTCCTGGGAGCAGAAGGACCTTCAACTTCTGGTGGGTCAACAACTTCTGGAATGACCAAGCTTGGGTCTTTCTCAGAAGGGTTTTCCCTCAGAAAGTCAAATAGGGTCTTGAAATCTCCAAGAAGAACAGGATAATCAGGAATAAAGATAACAATATCCCTGCATGGATTTGCTTCCATTTCAGCAGCCAATCTTAATTGTTCCATCTCATCCAAGAAGGGCTTCTCTTCCAACAGATGTCTTCCTCTGAGACGAACAAACCAGAAGTCTTCATAGTTTCTCAGAATTCCACGAGGCCGTGGGGCAGCAGCTACACAGGCTTCCTGAAGTTCTAAAAACAGAGCATCTGATTCTCTGCGAAGGATCCTCCAGAAGTTCCGCATAGCAACATCATTCAATCCAGAACTTTCAGCAATTCTGAGAGTATCAAAGATACTTCTGAGATTCCTCTTTATGTTTTCAAAAACTACACCAATAGGGTATACAGGGCGAAATTTTATTTGGGTTTTTGAAAAGGCAGGGTTGGAAGTGAAGTACGGATGAGGTTCTCTATCCAACCTATAAGAAGATTCTGCTTCAGTATCAGAATCTAACACTACTACTTCAGCTTCAGGACGAGGCTTGGGAGTGTAGTTGCAATCACGGAGCAGCTGCTCATGTGATGCAGAGGTTGGAAAAGGAGAATCACAAAGATTATTGTGAGAGGTGGAGGGAGTATGTTCAAAGGTGGCATTGGGAGAAGTTTGAGATGGAAAGAGAGTTTGAATGGGTGGTATATCCAAAACATGATCATCAGCAGCTTGGTCAGAAACAAAGTTAGTTGAGGATGAAGGAGAAGGGATGGAGGCATCTGGAATTGGTGAGAGAGAAGGAGAATTGGGTTTGGTTGCATGAGAAGATGGAGGTGTAAGAACATGGACAAAAACCGGTGATTCTGATGTGGCTTTTTCTGGTTCAGGTGTAGGGACAACCTCTATTGGTGCAACTTCTGAACGAACAGCAGGAACAGAATCAGGTTCAGAAATGCATATACCTTTGGAACCTCTCAGAAAAGCTTTGGCCACATCCTCAGTCTTCTTCTGCTTTTTACTCTTCGGCTCTTCAATAATCTTTGCTTTGCCTCTAGAGATTTCTTTCCTTCTGACATAAGCCAGAACTTCTGGTTGATTCTCAGCCTCTTGAGCAGCATTTTCTTCATCTGAGCTTTGAATAATCATCTTCCTTTTTCTGGTTATCTTCTTCTTAACAATTTCAACAATCTCATCATTGTTATTTGCCTTCTTCTTCTTTTTCTTCTTCTCAGCTTCCTTCTTATTCTTCTCAAAATCAGCAGATACGGCCTTAACAACTTTTGCAATCACTTCTTCTGGGACTACTTCATTTTTAGTGGTAGCAGCAACTTTCTTTGCAACCTTCACTTGATTAAAGGAGGGATGATCAAACTTTCTTTTGGTTCTTTCTTCCTTCTTGCGATTCACTTTAATAGGAGCACCTTTGTCTTGATCTTTAAGACTCTTATCCTCTTTTTGTGACTTCAGATACTTAGTTCTGACTTCAGGTACCTCACTATTGAAGAAGGTTTCAAAGTCAGCTAGAACTGGTTTTCTTCTGATTCTTGTTCCAGCTAGAGGTTGAGGAACTTTGAGGATAGTGTCAATTATTTTCATCTTCTTTAAAGAAAAAGCATTCAGACAGGCTCCAGAGGTGACAGCAAGGTCTTTGATAATACCTTCAGACTCCAGACTCTCAACAATCTTGGAATGCACCAGAAGGTTTGTAATAATTCTACCAAAAGGAATGATTGTTCCACCATTTTCTTTTCTGAAAGCGTTTCTGGAATCCTTTACTGCTTTCCACATATGGTTGAAGATAATGTAAATCGCATCAACCTTCTTCTGAGTGGCAATGCAATAAAGAATATACCTTTGCTCATTACTGATGAAATCCGAAGCATGTGTTGCTTTCCTATGGTAGAAGCACCCAAGAAGGATCTTTGCCCAGATTCTGTAGACATCTCTCAAATCCTTGACGTGTTTTGTTTTCTTGACATTTGGATAGAGAGTGGATAGAACATCTCCCAAATCTGCCCTTTGATCAAACTCAAAAACTCCTTCAGGGTTTTTCAGATCAAACATCATTCTTAGGATGTTTTCAGTAATAACAACAAACTTTCCATGGACGAAAGAAAGTATAGATTTTGGAGCAACCACAGCATGTGCCCAGAACTCCTTGACAAGATCCGGATAAACTGGACCAACGAACTCAGCAAACAACGAGGTCCATCCTTGAAAGATGATGTCTTCTTTAAGGTGAAATTGGTTTTCTTCAATGTTGTCAAAGTCAACCATGAGTTCACACAGAACTTCCAATTCATCTTTAGGAATGGAGCATGCAACAACAGGGGTGAGTTCCTGGTTTGTTTCATTATGAATATGGAGAAGAGTAGATGAACCAACAATTTGAGATGAGGAAGCAGCCATTGAAACAGAACGAACAACTAAGAGGAACAAATTTTGGGTTTTCGGTTAGGGTTTTAGAAACGACTAAGAAGATTTCAAAAGAGAGTATGCAAGAAGAAGGAGAGACACGGAGCAAAAAAGAATATATGAGATGATTTGAAAAGAATATATAGAGACGGATTTGAAAAAGAAAAATAATAAAAAATATAAACTGAACAGTTCCAGAATCAAAAGAAATCAATTTTATTAACTGATGAGTGACGTAAGGAGAGAGAACGTGGTAAATGAAATGATTTATAACAGTTACCTAGGTCGGCGTCTTTTCAACTGCACGCTTTGTACTAACCGTACAGACACGTGTTCACCAAATGGAGTATTAAAACCGTTTCCTACCACAAAATGGCAATTGGAAACCAACGGATCTTTAAAGGAAAAGGTAGAAGAGCTAACCTTTAAAATATCGCTCCACCAAAAAGAGGACGAATTATTTTTAGTTGCGTCGCCTCCACATGTAATAAACAAACAAAGGTCGCCGTAGCGGGCTTTTAGAACTTCCAACCATAAAGCCTCCTCCCCTTGTAGAATTCTCCATCTCCATTTGTTTAAAAGTGCAAGATTGAAATCAGAAATATTTTTGATCGCTAACCCCCCTTTCAAGTACGGTAAAGTCACTACTTTCCAACCAACCCAATGGATGCATCTCTTATCCTCCATACCTCCCCATAGGAATTTACTTTGAATCTTGTTAACTTCTTTCACAACTTTCGACGGCATCTTGTAAAAAGACATAGTAAAAATTGTTAGAGAACTCAAAATAGATTTCAAGAGAGTAATTCTACCTCCTAGATTGAGAGAACGATTCTTCCACCCCGCCAACCGCTTTCTCATTTTATCCAAGAGAGGAGACCAAGTGGACATCTTCCTAGGATTACAACCGATAGGAATACCCAAAAAAGAGAAACTACTATCTTCAGTCTTGCAAGAAAGATAATAAGCGGCGGCATCTAAAAAATGAGGGGACACATTAATACCAATTAATTTACTTTTATGAAAATTAATGCCGAGACCCGACACTAACTCAAAAGCTCTCAACACAACCTTAACCGCCTTAACATGCTTCCACGACCCTTCACCAATCAACAAAGTGTCATCCGCAAATTGAAGAATATCCACACTACACCTTCGTTTTATGACAAAATTCTCAAACTCACCTATGTCAATGGACTTTCTAACCAACCTTGTCAAAGCCTCCATTACTAACACGAAAAGAAAAGGCGATAAAGGATCACCTTGACGTAATCCCCTCCTCACCTCAAAATCCTTTGTTGGACTACCATTAACCAACACCGACATGTTACTATTAAAAACCAATAAATTCATCCACTTCCTCCATCTCTCCCCAAAACCAAGAGTTAAAAGCAAGTATCTAAGAAAATCCCATGATACCTTATCGTAAGCTTTTTCAAAATCAACTTTAAAAAGAATACAAGGAGTACCTTCCTTTTTAGCATAGTCTACCACTTCATTAGCAACAAGAACTCCATCGAGCAAGTGTCTTCCCGGGACGAAAGCACTTTGACTATGAGATACTATAGAATTCAAAATTTTCTTCAATCTTCCCGCCAAGATTTTAGCCATCAACTTATACATACAACCTGTCATACCCCAAAATTTACCCCCCATATGCCATTCACTATGATTCAAAGTTCAAGGTTCAATGCCAAAGCTTTGCTCAAACAATCCCCAAGATCCACAGTCAACTGATTCAAACCTGAAGGTCAACTACAATCAGAGCATAGTCAAAGCCTCCCAATTTTGGTCAACATCAAGTATGTGAAGCATAACCATCATTTGATCAAAGATTGATCATGATTCCATTAATAGAAACTCAGAGATGAACAAATACACAAAGGTTCAAATTAGGGTTTCTTAGGAGAAAGTCAACCCAACTTTGACTGGGCATAACTTTCACATGGAACATCAAAAATTCCCCACTCAAAGCCTATGTTGAAGGAAATTGGATTATCTACAAATTTGTCTCTCACAAGCCAGGGCTAGAAATGATTCATTTGAGAGATACAGTGCAAAAGATTACAGGTCATTTTCAGGCATCCTTCAAAAGCAATTTTTTGTCAGAGAGGATATGATCAAGATAAAAGCTCCAAATGAAAAATATGTTCCAAAGTGGCTTGTAGAGGACACTTTGAGGTTTCCAAAAAGTATTAGAACTCTCTCATAGCTTGAAAATTGAGTGAGATACGCTTGATCAAAGTTGGTTGATTTTGGAGGACCAAATGTGAAATAAAGGAGGCCTAAGTTGGATTTCTTGCAAATGGGCCTATCTTTCTATGACTCAACCTTGGCCCACAAGATATCTATGATTATCCAAACCACATGCCACAAATTTTAGCTTTTTATTTTGATTTAATATATTTTTATTTCATTTTTATGATTTAATTAAGTAAAAAAATCAAATATTAAGTTAAAATATCCACATAGGCCAATTCCAATCAATATTAAAGGGCAAAATATATCTTATTTTCGTGCATGATCAAAGGGGAGGAAATTGAAACAATATTTTTCAAAATAGCAAGCTTCCATAAAAGGAAAATATCAATTTTCCAAGATTTGGCAAGAGTGGACTTAAGGAGTTTTGGATCTCTCTTTTAGACCTAATTGGTTCACTATAAGTAGACAAGAGGGGGCATAGGATTAGGGGAGAATTCTGGACAGAGGAGTGCAGCCAAGAACAAAAAAAATCCATCCAAAACTCAAATTCGGTTTGGAGAAATTAGGTCGTTGCAAAGAGATCTAAAGGTGGCAAAAGATTCCTTGGATCATTCTGAACCTGTGTGGATCATCACTCGACCCCAACACCCCCAGAACATTCTCCTATTCATCAAGGTAAGCCATTCTGAAAACCTCTTCGATCTGGGCTGTATACGCATCGCCATTGAGATATAATTGCATATTCATGTTTGTTTCAATGTCATGAACGATTCTGGGTTATTTGTTTTGAGCTTAGGCGTTGTAATCGAGTTTTGCCATTGGATGCCGTTTTGAGTATTAGGGTTTCAGATTAGGGGTTTTTTATAGAGGTTAAATTGGGTTCAATTGAGAGCATCATCAAATTCGCGAGGTTGAGACGAGAGGAACGGCAGGGTCGCGCCATATTTATTTGCCCTTATAGGCTATTCGCTTTTTTTGTGGTTTGAAGTTGCTACGAAACATTCCTAGCTAAACCGTAGCTAAATGTACAGAGGTTGCAGGTCTGTTTGAGGAAGATGATGATGTGTCATCATCTAATTAGCCTATTTGAATTCGCGCGCTCATTTTTTGGTTAACCAGCAGTGACCACATATCTATCTTATAGTCCACGTTATGAACAAGTAATCATGTTAGTTGAGTTGGTGGACGCGCGTTGGTGTTTACCCCAGGGTCCAGGGTTCGATCCCTGGCCCTTCCTATGTTTTTTCACAAATTTATCTCCTGGTTATCCCATGCGTACATGTCCATGAGACTCACCATGCGCCCTCTCAATCTGGCCTTTGATTCATCCACTAGGTGGATCCAACACACCCAGAATTAATTCCCATGCTATACACCCTAATAATAACCACACTGAATCCTAATCCTATTAGTTTAAATAATTTTAATTATTTATTTTGTTTTAATTAAAATATCTTTTAATATATGTTAATTGTATAATAATTATTTTTATGTTAAAATTTCAATTTGTTGTTCGTGCCGATTAAATCGATTAATCGCTATGGTCAATAATGATTTTAATTAAAATGCTATTTAATTAAAATAAAAATCAAATAATATTCGATTAAATGGTTGCAATTATCTTATTGATTGTGATGATTAATCTCGCCTTGTTCTAAATTTAATTTGTTATTATTTGTAATCGTATTAATCGATTATGAGGGGTAACAATACAAAATAAATTCATAAAAAATAATAAAACATATTAATTCATTATTAGTGATAATCGAATCAATCGATTTGAATTGGTAATGGTGCAAAACCCCTAATCTTTTGACTATGGTGATCGAACCTATTGGTCATTGCGGTTAATTGTGCCAAATCAGGGTTGTACGCCCAGAACATCTAAAACAACTTCAAAACACTTTTCAAATACCTTTCAAACTTCAAGTTCAAAATACAGATTTTTATCTACGATAGGCTATTCAAAGCCTTCAAACCTTCAAATCAAATTTCAAACCTTAAGGGCGTACAACCCGTCCCCCGAACTACGTTGACTATGATTCTCCATAAGGAGATACGTAGGCACTTGGCAACAAGGCGAGTCCCCTTCCTCCAAATCTTAATCATGTCTTTAACCCTATTAATTGTTTGTTACCTTTCTTTATGTTTTGCCATAACCCTTATCTTTGCAATGTTAACCTTTAGGAAAGGGTTGAGGGTGCCTAACACCTTCCCTCGACCTGAATATAGTATCTTACCCTGATCTCTGTACTGCGTAGGGTTTCCTATTCGGCCTTCAGAATAGGTGGCGACACTCTAAGCTATAAATTTTTAGGCAGGTTGCTACAACTGGCGACTCTGCTGGGGATAACTATAATGGTGAATACTATGCTCCTATAGGTTTTGGCGGGGTTTAGGTTTGACAACTTTTTAGGGTTTGGCTAATTCGCCTTTATTAGGGTTTGCAATTATTCTTTTTTTGTGTTTTTTGTCTAAAAATATTTAATTGTTTATAATATGTTTATATTTAATTGTTTATGTTAATATATTTATATTTAATTGCCTAATTGTTATATTTTTATATACACTGCTGGCATTATGTAATGTTAAAACCCTAAGTGTGGGAGTTAACTTTGAGATCAATAGGGGAGTATGAATCGCCTACGAGTCTCATTGATAACTCCACTCGGAGTGGGTTGAGTATTCGGAAATGTCCAAAACGAGGCTTGACTTTGTTGAGGGCAGGACTGGATACTTGGCTGATCTCTCCGGGAACCTACCCCAAAAATTCGAACCTCATGGATAAAATGAGTTGTTCTAAAATCCGAAGAGACAAAAAGTCTCGGAGGCTACGAACGACCCCATGAGACCTTCTAGAACCCCGTATAAAAAGGTTGGCTCCCAAGAGCCGCTACGTCGAACCTATGAACTTATGTGATTATGTGATATATGTATATATATGTGTTGATCATTATTTTATTATTATTTCTTTTTCCATTCATCATACATCAGGGGCATTCTTGCATCATATTTTATTCAAAAAAAAGAAAAAGAAAAAAGGATATCATACATATCATGCATGGCATACACATCATTTTCATGACATTAAGAGAAGATTCCTCTTCTATCTCCAGAACAAGGGACCATTGGGAAGGATAACCTAATATCCCGACCACATTATCCAACAAGATTTCAGCAGAAGAGATCAATGGATCAGCAAAAGCAACAGGGTGGCCAACGCCCATGGAGGTCCAAGCCAAAACGATCGTTTACCCCATTGCACATGCCATTGTCTCAAGCTTTGCAACGTCTGCTCAGCCATGTGAATACAAGATTACACTCAAAGATGTTTTTGATTCATGGCAAACTCAAATAAGCATTCAAACAACAAGACGGAAGCAGAAAACCCAAAGAAAAGCAAGCATTGATCACTCATAGGTCAACCCATTATGTTTATATGTTTATAGGTTGTCTCAACACAAGCAAAACAAGAAGAATGCAGAAAAACAGCAGTTAGGTCGACCTACCATCAACCCAGGTCGACCTAAAATGGAGAAAAATTCATATACCCCTGCTAGGTCGACTCACACATCATTTAGGTCGACCTAAATTGATGAATTCTACATACCAGCCTGTTAGGTCGACCTACACATCAACTAGGTCGACCTAATCTGTGAAAATATCCCCAGAATGCATCAGAAGAGGATTCTGGTCGACCTACTCCTTCAACAGGTCGACCTAACTGGGAGCAAAATTCTGCAAGCTCTGTTAGGTCGACCTAAGCACTACAAGTGGTCGACCTAACTGATCAAGAAAGTTCAAAAATCAGTTTTTCTTGGTTCTAACTGTTATGCAATCATATATATTGTGCAAGGGTAATTATTCAAGCAACACCAACGACTGAAAGATACACAAACGCTTCTCATCTTCGTTCTTCATCATCTCCAACACAATTACACATAATCATTCTTGCGTTGCGGGTTAGTGATAAGTTCGATAACGTCCATGGAACGGAATTGAAGATTCCTAGTGGGTGAAGGTTTGTGGGGTTTGTTGGTGAATAAAATCTGCGGGTTTTGTCCTCCACGACGGGTGGTTCTTGGGGGTTTTTATCAAGAGGCGTTCATTGAGGATTCGGCTGAGTGTAACGATTGAGGAACGGGGAGTTCAAGGAATCAAGACACTGCAGAAGGGAATCAAAGTGAAGCTCTTGGATAACCTTGATCTGGATCAAGATTAAGGGGGAAGAAGATTCAAAGGATCGACATAATTGGTTTATCGTTTATCGCTTTGTTATCTTCTTTGTATATACTACTTTCAACATTAATGAAAGATTACCCAATTTCAATTTGGAATTGGGGGCAGACGTAGTCGTAGCGAGGACGATCGACGAACTGCCTAAACAAATATCGTGTTCTTGTCGCTTTTACTTTTTCATTTACATTCTGTTCATATTTGGTTATAATAGCAAATTGATCAACGATTCGAGTGTTAAGATTGTGAACTAAGTTCGTTCATAAACATCACAATCCATCACACATTGAATTACCTTCAATTTGATCATTATCACCAAGTGTTTGTATATTTGTTTCTATCACTCTTACTGCATTGCAAACATTGTCCATCATACAAAAAAGTTAATCTGATTTTCATAAGAGAAACATCTTGATTCTGCGACATATACTCTTATCATTTACTTCAAGTCTTTGACTGGTTTTTTAAACACATATATAATCGTTTCGATAGTGGTTCGGAATAGACGCGAGTCGATTCAGAATTCACTTCCGCTGAAAAGTCGTTTAAATCCGTAAAACTGTGAACGATCTATTCACCCCCCCTCTAGATCCTAAGGCCAGCGTCTAACAAGTGGCATCAAGAGCTCTGGTTTATTCCGTGCTACGTGAAACACTTATTGGAAAGATGGCTTCCGGACCTAAAGGGGCTCATAATAGAGCTCCAGTTTTCAACGGCGAAAACTACGGCTATTGGAAGGATTGTATGTGTGTCCATATCAATGCAATTGATAGGAACATCTGGACAGCTATTGTCAATGGTCCATTTCAGATCACCATGACAAATGCAGCTGGTGCAGTTGTTCCAAAACCAGAAGATACTTGGAATGCTGAAGATGAAAAGAGATATGCATACGATTGGAAAGCGAGAAACATTCTAATCTCAGCTCTAGGAGTTGATGAATACTATCGTGTTTCCCATTGTAGATCAGCTAAAGCTATGTGGGACACATTGCAAGTTGCCCACGAGGGAACGGATGATGTCAAACTAGCTAGGATCAATACGTTAACTCAAGAGTTCGAACTTTTCCACATGGAAGATGGTGAAACCATCGAAAGCATGCAGAAAAGATTCGTTCACCTGAAAAATCGATTAAATTCTCTTGATAGACCTGTTTCCAATGCAGTTGCTACTAACAAAATCTTAAGGTGTTTGAACAGGGAATGGCAACCCAAAGTTACAGCAATTAAGGAAGCAAATGATCTCAACACTTTAGACATTACCACTCTCTTTGGTAAACTAGAGGAACATGAACAGCATCTTAAATGCCTTGACATGCATGAGAAGAGGACAAAGAAAGAAAAGAACATGGAAAAAGAGGTAGAGAAGAAGTCAATAGCTCTAAAAGCTTCGAGCTCCAAGACCTCAAAACGAGAGCCAAAGGATAGTGACACAAGTGATGACGAAGACTCCGATGATGAGGAAATGGGACTGTTTGTGCGAAGATACAACAAATATCTAAAGAAAAATGGAGCAAAACATTCCGACAAAGGATTGATCAACTATAGAAAGCAATCAAACATGTTCAAACAAGATAACGACAACAAAGGAAAGATCAAAGGTCTTTGCTTCAATTGTGGGAAAGCCGGTCACTACAAACCGGATTGTCCATACCTTAAGAAAGAAAAGGAGAAGAACCAAAGCAAAGGTTATAACAAATCTAAAAGAGCTTACATAGCATGGGAAAGTGATTCATCTAGTGAAAGCTCATCAAGTGATGAAGAAGAATCAGCAAACCTATGTTTCATGGCTCATCAAAACAAGAAAAAGAAAGCTGTAAGTCATCTTAAACCTGAACTCGTAGATAAGGTATCTCATTCTCAACTAAAACTTGCTTTTGAAGAATTACATAGAGATGCAATTAAAGCTTTCAAACTTTTGGCCTCAAATAAGAAAATATTTTCATATCTTGAATCAAAAGTTGAGAAAACCGAAAGGGATATGGAAGCTTTAAAACAATCTATGCTAGACATTCAAAAGGACAAAGTTGAAATAGATCCTACATCATGGTTTGGTTGTGATACATGTCACATTTGGCAAAAAGAAGTGAGAGATCTAAAAGCCAAGTTAGACAAGGCTCTACAACCAAAAGTGACTTTTGCGGTTGATCCAAACAAGTTCAAAAGATCGTATACTCCTTTATATAGTAAATACACTTTTGTACCAAAAGTATCAACTAGCAAAACTCCATATTCTCATCATATTACCTGTCATTATTGTTGCAAAAAGGGACATACCATTGAAAAATGCAAATTTAGGAGAATTTTAGTTCCTAAAGGAGTATTTCAATGGTTGCCTAAGTGCAACAAATTGTGTACTCACTACCAAGGACCCAATGAAAATTGGGGACCTCCCTCTTTAAATTAATCTTGCAGGAAAAGTGTCTTGACATTGCCGAAAGGTTGTGGTTCCTTGATAGCGGATGTTCAAGACACATGACTGGAGACCTATCTCTTTTCGTTGAGTTTCAAGCAAAGAAAAAGGGGTATGTCACCTATGGAGATAACAATCGGGGAGCCATACTTGGTAAAGGAAGTGTAGGTAACCCTTCTACCACTACTATAACTGATGTGCTGCTAGTAGAAGGTCTTAAACATAATCTTTTAAGTATAAGTCAATTGTGCGACAAAGATTTTAAAGTAATGTTTACAAATTCTGGATGCACAATAGAACATACTAAGAAAAGAGACATTATGTTTAAGGGCTTAAGAGTAAACAACATCTACATGCTAAACTTGGATGAGGTATCTAAGTCTAGTACCAAATGTCTAGTTGCTCTAGGCGATGACTCATGGCTTTGGCATAGACGTCTCGCCCACATAAATTTTGACTTACTAAATAAAGTTGTCTCAAAAGATTTAGTAATCGGCTTACCCAAAATGAAGTTTTCAAAAGATCATCTATGTGATGCTTGTCAAAAGGGAAAGCAAACAAAAATCTCTTTTAAATCAAAGAACGTGGTTTCAACATCACGCCCTCTTGAACTACTTCACATGGATCTCTTTGGCCCTTCAAGGACTAAAAGCATAGGTGGAAACACCTATGGTTTTGTCATTGTCGATGATTACTCGAGATTTTGTTGGACAATCTTTTTACCTAGTAAGGATCAAACTTTTCCAGCTTTTACACAATTTGCAAGATTATGTCAAAACAAAATGAACAACAAAATAGTTGCAATTCGAAGTGATCACGGTGGAGAGTTTGAAAACATTCTTTTTGAAAAATACTGTGATAAACATGGAATTGAGCATAACTTTTCAGCTCCTAGAACACCTCAACAAAACGGAGTAGTTGAACGTAAAAATCGAGTTCTAGAGGAGCTGGCAAGAACAATGCTGAATGAGGGTAATCTACCAAAGTATTTCTGGGCTGACGCGATTAGTACAGCATGTTATGTTTTGAATAGGATAACAATACGTCCTATACTGAACAAAACTCCCTATGAATTACTAAAAGGTAGAAAACCAAATGTATCTCATCTCCATGTATTCGGTTGCAAGTGTTTTGTTTTGAACAATGGTAAGGATAATCTTGGCAAATTCGATGCTAAAGCTGATGAGGGCATATTCCTTGGTTACTCACAATCTAGCAAAGCATATCGAATATATAATAAGAGATTACTTATAGTAGAAGAGTCAGTACACGTTTCTTTTGATGAATCTTATGCAAAATATGTCGAGAAAGGTCTTTCATTTAATGGTGCAGGTCCATTCACTGAAGACATTGTCAAGGATAA
The DNA here is from genome assembly GCF_029867415.1 of Vicia villosa. NCBI lineage: Eukaryota > Viridiplantae > Streptophyta > Magnoliopsida > Fabales > Fabaceae > Vicia > Vicia villosa. The sequence continues at coordinate 142,009,580 of NC_081183.1, forward strand.
GGAAGATGAGGATGAAAGTATTGTAAAGAAAGATGCTAAGAGAGAGAAAGATGAGTCTCACAATGAAAATGAAAAAGAAAGCATCTCAAACAATGAAGAACTTCCCAAGGCCTGGACAAACGTGAAAGACCATCCAATTGACAATATAATAGGAGACATCTCAAGGGGCGTTACAACACGCTCAAAGATAAGTAACTTCTGCCATCATTTTGCTTTTGTTTCACAAGTTGAGCCGAAAAACGCTAAGGATGCATTACTTGATGAGCATTGGCTAATGGCCATGCAAGAAGAATTAAACCAATTTAAACGGAATGATGTTTGGGACTTAGTCCCTCATCCGGGAGATCATCAAGTAATAGGCACTAGATGGGTTTTTCGTAACAAACTTGATGAAAACGGTGTTATTACTAGAAACAAAGCTAGATTAGTTGCCCAAGGTTACAATCAAGAGGAAGGTATTGATTATGAAGAGACATACGCTCCTGTAGCTCGTCTCGAAGCTATTCGCCTCTTACTTGCTTATGCTTGTTCTAAAGACTTCAAACTATTCCAAATGGATGTTAAGAGTGCCTTTCTAAATGGCTATATAAATGAAGAAGTCTATGTTGCTCAGCCACCCGGCTTTGAGAATTACATGTATCCAACTCATGTTTATAAGCTGAAACGTGCTCTATACGGTCTTAAACAAGCCCCTCAGGCTTGGTACGAACGTTTGAGCAAATTTCTCCTTAGTCAAGGGTACTCTAGAGGTAAAGTTGATACTACTCTCTTTATTAAAAGAAAAGATAAGGATATTCTCTTAGTCCAAATTTATGTAGATGATATTATATTTGGATCCACTAATGCAAAACTTGTCAAAGACTTTTCTAAGCTTATGCAGAGTGAATTTGAGATGAGTCTCATGGGTGAGCTAAATTTCTTCCTTGGCCTACAAATCAAGCAACTCAGTCATGGAACGTTTGTGAATCAAACTAAATATTGTACGGAGCTGCTCAAAAGATTTGGAATGAGTGAAGCAAAGGAAATTGACACACCTATGGCAACAAATACAAATCTAGACAAAGATGAGAAAGGTAAAGAGGTTGACGTGAAATTATACCGAGGTATGATAGGTTCACTATTGTATCTTACTGCCTCAAGACCAGACATTATGTTTAGTGTATGTATGTGTGCAAGATATCAATCTTGTCCAAAAGAATCTCACTTGAAAGCTGTCAAAAGAATTCTGCGATACTTACGTGGAACTACTACATATGGCCTATGGTATCCAAAAGGAAATGAGTGTCATTTGGTAGGATTCTCCGATTCAGATTTTGCTGGCTGCAAATCCGATAGAAAAAGCACTAGTGGAACGTGTCATCTATTCTCAAACTCATTAATAAGTTGGCATAGTAAGAAACAAGTATCGGTTGCATTATCCACTGCTGAGGCAGAATATGTAGCTGCTGGAAGCTGCTGTGCACAAATATTATGGCTCAAGCAACAACTTCTTGACTTTGCTATTAAGCTTGATCACATACCTATCATGTGCGACAACACAAGCGCCATAAACTTGAGTAAAAATCCTGTCTTACACTCACGTACCAAACATATTGAAATAAGGCATCACTTTCTACGAGATCATGTAGAGAAAGGAGACGTTACTTTTGAACATGTAGAAAGCAAGAAGCAACTAGCTGACATCTTCACCAAACCTCTAGCAACGGAGCAATATTTCAACATTCGTAGGGAATTAGGGATACTCGATATCTCTAATTTGGGCTAATTACGTTTGTTTTCTCTTAATATTATTTCTTTACTTTATGTATATATCTATTTGTCTTGCTAACATCTTTCTTAGCGTAAAGGTAGTTCATCATCAAGCCAGGCGTCATATTGAAAAAGCGGTAACGTAATTGTTGTTCACTTCCAAAAATATTATTGATACTATAATATGCTATCAATTAACATGCTTATAGTGACTTCATGCATAAAAACTGCTCCTGCTCACATATGTGTCTCATTCTATCATTAACTACCTTTTACCTACTATACTGTACATGCTAGCATTATTATCTATGGTTCTCTTGTTACTCTCCTATTCTCTTGTTTTCTCTTTTTGATGTTGACAAAGGGGGAGATAGATGCTGGATGCACGGGGGAGCTTTATTGAGAGATTGCCTTGTTGAGAGATAGATGCTGGATGTACGGGGGAGCTGAGTCTTTATCACTTACTACCAAAGCTTAGACGAATGGTTTGCCATCATCAAAAAGGGGGAGTATGTGAATACAAGATTACACTCAAAGATGTTTTTGATTCATGGCAAACTCAAATAAGCATTCAAACAACAAGACGGAAGCAGAAAACCCAAAGAAAAGCAAGCATTGATCACTCATAGGTCAACCCATTATGTTTATATGTTTATAGGTTGTCTCAACACAAGCAAAACAAGAAGAATGCAGAAAAACAGCAGTTAGGTCGACCTACCATCAACCCAGGTCGACCTAAAATGGAGAAAAATTCATATACCCCTGCTAGGTCGACTCACACATCATTTAGGTCGACCTAAATTGATGAATTCTACATACCAGCCTGTTAGGTCGACCTACACATCAACTAGGTCGACCTAATCTGTGAAAATATCCCCAGAATGCATCAGAAGAGGATTCTGGTCGACCTACTCCTTCAACAGGTCGACCTAACTGGGAGCAAAATTCTGCAAGCTCTGTTAGGTCGACCTAAGCACTACAAGTGGTCGACCTAACTGATCAAGAAAGTTCAAAAATCAGTTTTTCTTGGTTCTAACTGTTATGCAATCATATATATTGTGCAAGGGTAATTATTCAAGCAACACCAACGACTGAAAGATACACAAACGCTTCTCATCTTCGTTCTTCATCATCTCCAACACAATTACACATAATCATTCTTGCGTTGCGGGTTAGTGATGAGTTCGATAACGTCCATGGAACGGAATTGAAGATTCTTAGTGGGTGAAGGTTTGTGGGGTTTGTTGGTGAATAAAATCTGCGGGTTTTGTCCTCCACGACGGGTGGTTCTTGGGGGTTTTTATCAAGAGGCGTTCATTGAGGATTCGGCTGAGTGTAACGATTGAGGAACGGGGAGTTCAAGGAATCAAGACACTGCAGAAGGGAATCAAAGTGAAGCTCTTGGATAACCTTGATCTGGCTCAAGATTAAGGGGGAAGAAGATTCAAAGGATCGACATAATTGGTTTATCGTTTATCGCTTTGTTATCTTCTTTGTATATACTACTTTCAACATTAATGAAAGATTACCCAATTTCAATTTGGAATTGGGGGCAGACGTAGTCGTAGCGAGGACGATCGACGAACTGCCTAAACAAATATCGTGTTCTTGTCGCTTTTACTTTTTCATTTACATTCTGTTCATATTTGGTTATAATAGCAAATTGATCAACGATTCGAGTGTTAAGATTGTGAACTAAGTTCGTTCATAAACATCACAATCCATCACACATTGAATTACCTTCAATTTGATCATTATCACCAAGTGTTTATATATTTGTTTCTATCACTCTTACTGCATTGCAAACATTGTCCATCATACAAAAAAGTTAATCTGATTTTCATAAGAGAAACATCTTGATTCTGCGACATATACTCTTATCATTTACTTCAAGTCTTTGACTGGTTTTTTAAACACATATATAATCGTTTCGATAGTGGTTCGGAATAGACGCGAGTCGATTCAGAATTCACTTCCGCTGAAAAGTCGTTTAAATCCATAAAACTGTGAACGATCTATTCACCCCCCCTCTAGATCCTAAGGCCAGCGTCTAACAAGCCAAAACTTGGTAACTCTGCTGCCTCCATACTCAGCTCCAGCTAACCCCGCTCCTGGGTACAAGCATCATGCTAGGTGCGCTTATCATTCAGATAGTCCTGGTCATGATACAGAGGATTGTGGGCCATTGAAGCACAAGATCCAAGATTTGATTGAAGAAGGGCTCATTGAGTTCGAAGATCCTAGCAAGTCTAAAGCCATAGGTGGCTAGAAGGAGGATTTCTCAGATCATTAGTTTTGTTTTCATTCGCAATTTCTTTCCGTTTGTTTAAACATTAGTCTTATGACATATGCTATGTACTTTACAACAATCATTAATGCATTGCTTACGTTTGTCTTGATTCATTCCCAGTGTTCTCACTATATTTAAAACTGTGTTTTTACTCGGTTTTCTTCTTTGTGATATTCAACTCTCGATTAAAGTCGCACACCTTTAGAGGGAGAATGACGAAAACGATACCATAATTTCATACGCTATGCTTTCGAACAGACCATGTTGACGATGTACAGGCATTTGTTCAATCCCTAAAATAATGGAGATATAAGGATGTTAATCCCTCGTCAACCCCTTTGAGCCCAAAGAAGTAGGAGTTTTCCTTCATACAAAATAAAACCCTTAATATATAACCTGGGGTAGGGTAGCTGCTCAGTTAACTTAATTATTCCAAACTGTTCCTTTGAACATAACCACCGATGGTTCTCCGTCATGATTAAACCTGGCAGTCAATATCCGCAAAGAAAAAAAGAGAAAGCAATGCAAAAGCCTGCTGAGTCAAAACCTATTAAGGAGACTTAGACAACATTGCGGCATCCCGCTGACTGCAGTTTTAAAACGAACAGTTCAGGCAAAAGTTAGGGACAACAAAGTCAAAAAGAGGTCATTACATACCCTCACAAAAGAAAAGAAAGGAGGATGACTGCCTTTGCAGATAAACCTTTGGTTTTTGAACCATCATAAATGCCAATGTCACAATTCCCAAATTCTTTTGGAGACTAAACGCATAGCTAACTGAGCATAGGACTGGAGAACATCACGAAGATGGGGATGGGTACAAATAAACTTTGAGCCTCTATCTTTTGTTTCTTTAAACCGTGAACCAGGCCACGTTACAACCCTTAAAAGTCCTAACTGAAGCATGGTTAGTTCGAAAGCATATCGTTACCAAAGGTATCCCGACTCCTTAAGGTCTACTATAACTCTTGAGTTGATATCACTTTCTTACAAAAACTTTGTTTTACTCAAAAATGTTTTTAAACTTTCAAGACAGACATATCCATTCGCATCTTATGAATTTTCATTACAAAGTACACTTGTCTATGTGGATTCAAATGTTAACATCAGGGAGAAGTTGCATGGAGCATGGCTAATGGCTAAAAGTCCTAGTAACTGACGAAGTAGCTTTAAAAGCTTGTCACAGAAGAAACATCCCTTACTCATGACTGGGATGGCTAATGTGTACACAGGGCATAACCCGTCACTATACCATTTACATGGGGCAAATCTAATCAAGATCCATGGAATCTGTCAAAAGTGTCGAATAGCCCATGGGGCAAGCCCATCACTTGGGGCACGTTGCGAAGGTCGCTCAGTATCAGATGATGTTAATACCACTCACACCCTTTCCAGGAACCTTTGTAGGATACTTCTCAATATGTCCATCTAGTCTTCTTTAAGACATGTTCAAATACTTCTCACCCTTTTTAGGAGCCTTTTTCAGAAAGTCTTTTAAAGACCCACCTTCCTATCCTTTCTATTTTCAAACCCTTTCAAACAGTCTTCTCTAAGACATATTCCTTTCCAAGAACCTTTTCTAGGTAGTCTTCTGTAAGACATCCCTTAATTTTTTTTAGTTAGTCTTTTAAGACATATTCAAACTTCTCTTATGCTTTCAAGAACCTTGTCAAACTTTGTTTAAAGTACCGAGTTTTCTCTAAGACAGTTCACCATCCTTTCTAGGGCGATCTTCTTCAAGATGTTTTTCCTAAGTTTTATTTAAAACCCCACAAACAGTCTTTATCCTCTATAGGAATCTTTTTGACCCTCTGCTCAAACACATCCCTTCGAGCTTTGTTTAAAGCGCAGTCTTGTTCAAGACAATTTCCCATTCTTTCCAGGGACCTCTTCAGGTAATCTTATAGCGGACATCATCTCATTCTTGAGTACTCAGCAAATCACTGTCCGTCAAGCGCAACCGAAATGCATGACTCATTCTGAAAAGCATCTGCTACACATTCAAATCAACACTTAGCATCAAGGAGACCTCAAAATTGGTCTAATCAAAGACGATCATTTCTGATAAGGACTCTTGAATGGGGAAACCACATCCAGAGGGTTTTCTTAAAAACAGGGACATACAACCAAGGATCCTGCTGACTAGGGGTATATCTTTCAAGAATTCAAACACTGGGGCAATGCATATCACGCAAGACACTGTGAAACTCGAGTTCCCTCCAAAGGTCCCTCCTTCAGATTAAGGGGGGCACGTCTCTCAAAATTTCTGATAATCGGGGAGTCACACTAGTATCATACAAGGAGCATTGTTGCATAATTGATCTTCCCACGCCTATACTATTTACATCCCGCAGTGTGGGATCGGCATACATGCACAATTCTCATTTATTTTGAGAATCTCATTACATGACACATGCATCATGACATTGCATAAAACTAACGCTGCCTTTTCAGGTCACTTCATAATCAAAAGGATGTTATCATCCAATTAAAGTGCAAACACGATCGTATCAACGATTCAATCTTAACAGATACAATTCCAATACTTCATTCCAAGTCTTTCTTCAAAGGCAATCCAGAAGCAATCAAACAGTTTCTTACCTTTCCAGGTAGTCTTGTCCAAGATAACTATCCTAACCTTCCCAAGCAGTCTTGTTTAAGACATATCCCAAACCTTTCTAGGTAATTCCGTTTAAAACGCTCGCATCCTTTATAGGAATCTTTTTAGATGGTTTTGTTTAAAACGTTTCATATCCTCTATAGGAATCTTTTTAGATAGTTTTGTTTAAAACGTTTCACACTTTTGAAGGATTTTTGAGTTCTTGAGCTTGTGCCTCTGGTCCAGAAATCCGTCCCCTAATCCTATGCCATCTATTCACTACTTATAGAAGAGTGAATTAGGTTAAAGATTGAAGCCCAAGGCCCTTTGAATCCACCCTTGCCAATTTGAGAAAATTTGATTTTATTCTTTTATGAAAGCTTGCTATTTTGGCCAAAATTGATTTATTCTTTCCCAATCTTGCTAGCACGAATTTTTGTTGATAATATACAATAAATGTAGATTGGAATAGGCCAATATGGATCTTCCCATATAATATTTGATTTTCTTGCAATTAAGTCATTTTTAAATCATTTTAAATGAAAATAAAAAATCATATAAAATCAAGAAAATATCTAAAATTCGTGGCACATGATTTGGGTGATACTAATGACTTATGGACCAAGATTCCATCAAAATACTATAGGCCCATTTGCAAAACTTTCCAATTTGAACCTTCTTATTTCACACTTTGCCTTCAAAAATCACCCAACTTTGATCAATCATATCTCACTCAATTTTTAAGCTATGAGGGAGTTCTAAGATTTTTTGGAAACCTCAAGAGGTCCTCTATAAGCCACTTTGGAATATATTTTTCATTTGGAGCTTTTATCTTGATCATATCCTCTTTGGAAAAAATTGCTTTTGGAGGATGCCTGAAAATGACCTGTAATCTTTTGCATTGTATCCCTCAAATGAATCATTTCTAGCCCTGGCTTGTGAGAGACAAAGTTGTAGAGAATCCAATTTCCTTCAAAATAGGCTTTGAGTGGGGAATTTTTGATGTTCCATGTGAAAGTTATGCCCAGTCAAAGTTGGGTTGACTTTCTCCTAAGAAACCCTAATTTGAACCTTTTTGTATTTGTTCATCTCTGAGTTTCTATTAATGGAATCATGATCAATCTTTGATCAAATGATAGTTATGCACCTCTATACCTGATGTTTGACCAATGATCATAGGTTTGAATCATGCTTTGATTGTAGTTGACCTTCAGGTTTGAATCAGTTGATTGTGGATCTTGGGATTGTTTGAGCAAGGCTTTGGAATTGAATCTTAAACTTTGAATTATTGTAAATGGAATATGGAAGGCAAATTTTGGGGTATGACAGCTGCCCCTGTTCAATCTTCTTGAACCTGAAGAGGTAGAAGATGATTGGACACTGAAATGCCCTGAAATTTGCTTGCGTAGGGAAGGAATTCTGTGGGAGATGGGCTTATAGATGCCACCCATTTACCTGGCAGGATATTTGTCTAAAGCATATGCTTTTCATACCTGGATCATTTGATTGTATCCGAGGAGATACGGAGTAATGTCTTACATAAGACTACCTGAAGAGGGTGTATCGAAGGTTGATGCGAAGAAGCTTAGGCTTTGAACAATGCTTAGGAAGAATGTCTTGGAGAAGACTAACTGAGGAGTTATTTAAAAGAACTAAGTGTGTCTTAGAAAAGATTGGATAAACATTTTAAGAAGGCTACCTAGAAAGGCATGATATGTCTTAAATAAGACTCACCTAGAAAGATTCCTAAAAAAGATATGAAACATCTTAAACAGGACTACCTAGACAGGTTATGGTACGTCTTAAACAGGACTCACCTGGAAAGGCTCTTAGATAGGATACGGGATATCTTAAACAAGACTTTACCTAGAGAGGTTCCTATAAAGGGAGCGATATGTTTTAAACAAAACTATCTAGAAAGATTCCTATAAAGGGTACGATACGTTTTAAACAAAACTACCTAGAAATGTTCCTATAAAGGGTACGATATGTTTTAAACAAAACTACCTAGAGAAGGTTCCCATAAAGGGTACGATACGTTTTAAACAAAACTACCTAGAAAGGTTCCTATAAAGGGTGCGATATGTTTTAAACAAAACTACCTAGAAAGGTTCCCATAAAGGGTACGATACGTTTTAAACAAAACTACCTAGAAAGGTTCCTATAAAGGGTGCGATATGTTTTAAACAAAACTACCTAGAAAGGTTCCTATAAAGGGTACGATACTTTTTAAACAAAACTACCTAGAAAGGTTCCTATAAAGGTCGTGAGACGTTTTAAACAAAACTACCTAGAAAGGTTCCTATAAAGGCTATGAAATATTTTAAACAAAACTACCTAGAAAGGTTCCTATAAAGGTCGTGGAATGTTTTAAACAAAACTACCTAGAAAAGGTCAGGATATGTCTTACACAAGACTGCTTGGAAAGGTTAGGATAATTGTCTTGGACAAGACTACCTGGAGAGGTTAGAAATTCTTTGATTGCTTCTGGATTGTCTTTGAAGAAAGACTTGGAATGAGGTATTGGAATTGTATCTGTTAAGATTGAATCGTTGATACGATCGTATTTGAACTGTAATTGGATGATAACATCCTTTTGATTATGAAGTGACCTGAAAAGGCAGCGTTAGTTTTATGCAATGTCATGATGCATGTGTCATGTAATGAGATTCTCAAAATAAATGAGAATTATGCATGTATGCCGATCCCACACTGCGGGACGTAAATAGTACAGGTGTGGGAAGATCAATTATGCCACAATGCTCCTTGTGTGATACTAGTGTGACTTCCCGAATATCAGAAATTTTGAGAGACGTGCCCCGTAATCTGAAGGAGGGACCTTTAGAGAGAACTCGAATTCCACCATGTCTTGCCTGATATGCGTTGCCCCAGCGTTTGAATTCTTGAAAGATATGCCCCTAGTCAGTAGGGTTCTTGATTGTAAGTGTTGATTTGAATGTGAAGCAGATGCTTTTCAGAGTGAGTCATGCGTTTCGGTCGCGTCTGACGGACAGTGATTTGCTGAGTACTCAGAATGAGATGATGTTGTCTATAAGATTACCTGAAGAGGTCCTTGGAAAGAATGGGACATTGTCTTAAACAAGACTACGCTTTAAACAAAGCTTAAAGGGATATGTTTGTGCGGAGGGTCAAAATATTCCTATAGAGGATAGAGACTGTTTTTGTGGCGTTTTAAACAAAACTTAGGAAAAGACCTCTTGAAGAAGATTACCCTAGAAAGGATGGTGAACTGCCTTAGAGAAGGCTCTGTACTTTAAACAAAGTTTGACAAGGTTCTTGGAAGCATAAGAGAAGTTTGAATATGTCTTAAAAGACTAACTGAAAAAAAGTCAAGAGATGTCTTACAGAAGACTACCTAGAAAAGGTTCTTGGAAAGGAATATGTCTTAGAGAAGACTGTTTGAAAGGGTTTGAAAATAGAGAGGATAAGAAAATGGGTCTTAAAAGACTATCTGAAAAAGGCTCCTAAAAAGGGTAAGAAGTATTTGAACATGTCTTAAAGAAGACTATATGGACAGATTGAGAAGTGTCCTATAAAGGTTCCTGGAAAGGATGTGAGAGTGGAATTGACGCCATCTGATATTGAGTGACCTTTGTAACATGCCCCCAGGTAATGGGCTTGCCCCATGGGCTATTCAGCGTCCTTGAGAGATTCCATGAATCTTGATTAGATTGCCCCATGTAAAATGGGATGACGACGAGTTATGCCCTGTGTACACATTAGCCATCCCAGTCATGCGTAAGAGATGTTTCTTCTTTTGACAAGCTTTAAAAAGCTACTTCGTCAGTCAATAGGATTTTTAGCCATTAGCCATGCCCCATGCAACTTCTCCCTGATGTTTAAACATCTGGATCCACATAGACAAGTGTACTTTGCAATGAAATTCATAAGATGCGAATGCATATGTCTGTCTTGAAAGTTTAAAAACATTTTTGAGTAAAACAAAGTTTTTTTTTGTAAGAAAGTGATATCAACTCAAGAGTTATAGTAGACCTTAAGGAGTCGGGATACCTTTGGTAACGATGTGCTTCCGAACTAACCATGCTTCAGTTAGGACTTTTTAAGGGTTGTAACGTGGCCTGGTTCACGGTTTAAAGAAACAAAGGATAGAGGCTCAAAGTTTATTTGTACCCATCCCCATCTTCGTGATGTTCTCCAGTCCTATGCTCAATTGACTATGCGTTTAAGCTCCAAAAGACTTTGGGAATACCGATATTCATGATGGTTTAAACACCAAAGATTTAGTCTCCAAAAAGACTTTGGGAATATTGATATTTTTGATGGTTTAAAAACCAGAAGTTTATTTTGCAAAGGCAGTCATCCTCCCTTCTTGTAATATTTTCTCTTGCGAGGGTATGTAATGACCTCTTTTCGACTTTGTTATCCCTAACTTTTGCCTGAACTGTTCGTTTTAAAACTACAGTCAGCGGGATGCCCCAATTTTATCTAAGTCTCCTTAATAGGTTTTGACTTAGCAGGCCTTTGCATTGCTTTCTTTTTCTTTACGGGTATTGACTGCCGAACTTAATGATGACGGGGAACCATCGGTGATTATGTTCAAAGGAACAACTTGGAATAATTAAGTTAACTGAGCAACTACCCTACCCCAGGTTATGTATTAAGGGTTTTATTTTATATGAAGGAAAACTCCTACTTCTTTAGGCTCAAAGGGGTTGACAAGGGATTAACATCCTTATATCTCCGTTATTTAGGAATTGAAACAATGCCTGTACATCGTCAACACGGTCTGTTCGAAAGCGTAGTGTATGAAATTATGGTATCGTTTTCGTCATTCTCCCTCTAAAGGTGTACGACTCTTAACGAGAGTTGAATATCACAAATGAGAAAACCGAGTAAAAACACAGTTTTTAAATATAGTGGGAACACTAGGAGTAAATCAAGACAAACGTAAGCAATGCATTAATGATTATTGTAAAGTACACAGCATATGTTGTAAGACTAATGTTTAAACAAATGGAAAGAACTTGCGAATGAAAACAAAACTAATGATCTAAGAAATCCTCCTTCTAGCCACCTATGGTATTAGACTTGCGAGGATCTTCGAACTCAATGAGCCCTTCTTCAATCAAATCTTGGATCTTGTGCTTCAATGGCCCACAATCCTCTGTATCATGGCCAGGACTATCTGAATGATAAGCGCACCTAGCATGATGCTTGTACCCAGGAGCGGGGTTAGCTGGAGCTGAGTATGGAGGCAGCAGAGTTACCAGGTTCTGGCTGAGCAGACGTTGCAAAGCTTGAGACAATGGCATGTACAACGGAGTGAATGATCGTTTTGGCTTGGACCTCCAGGTGCGTTGGCCACCCTGTTGCTTTTGCTGATCCATTGATCTCTTCTGCTGAAATCTCGTTGGATAATATGGTCGGGATGTTAGGTTATCCTTCCCAATGGTCCCTTGTTCTGGAGATAGAAGAGGAATCTTCTCTTAATGTCATGAAAATGATGTGTATGCCATGCATGATATGTATGATATCTTTTTTTCTTTCTTTTTTTTTTGAATAAAATATGATGCAAGAATGCCCCTGATGTATGATGAATGGAAAAAGAAATAATAAAAAAAATGATCAACACATATATATACATATAACACATAATCACATAAGTTCATAGGTTCGACGTAGCGGCTCTTGGGAGCCAACCTTTTTATAGGGGGGTTCTAGAAGGTCTCATGGGGTCGTTCGTAGCCTCCAAGACTTTTTTTTTGTCTCTTCGGATTTTAGAACAACTCATTTTATCCATGAGGTTCGAATTTTTGGGGTAGGTTCTCGGAGAGATCAGCCAAGTAGCCAGTCCTGCCCTCAACAAAGTCAAGCCTCGTTTTGGACATTTCCGAATACTCAACCCACTCCGAGTGGAGTTATCAATGAGACTCGTAGGCGATTCATGTCCCCTATTGATCTCAAAGTTAACTCCCACACTTAGGCTTTTAACATTACATAATATGTCAGCAGTGCATATAAAAATATGACAATTAGGCAATTAAATATAAATATATTAACATAAACAATTAAATATAAACATATTATAAACAATTAAATATTTTTTAGATAAAAAACAAATAAACAAATTTTTTTTTAAAAAAAAATAATTACAAACCCTAAAAAAGGCGAATTAGCCAAACCCTAAAAAGTTGTCAAACCTAAACCCTGCCAAAACCTATAGGAGCATAGTATTCACCATTATAGTTTCCCCAGCAGAGTCGCCAGCTGTAGCAACCTGCCTAAAAATTAAGACTTAGAGTCGCCACCTATTCTACCAAGGCGAATAGGAAACCTTCGCAGTTAAGAGATCAGGGTAAGATACTATATTCAGGTCGAGGGAAGGTGTTAGGCACCCTCAACCCTTTCCTAAAGGCTAACATCTCAAAGATAAAGGTTTATGGCAAGGCTTATAAAGAAAGGTGACAGAGAGTAATAAGAGTTAAAGGCTAATTATTTGAACATGATTAGAGTTTGGAAGAGGGGGACTCGCCTTGTTGCCAAGTGCCTACGTACCTCCTTAGGGAGGATCAGAGTCTACGTAGTTCAGGGGACGGGTTGTACGCCCTTTGAGTTTGAAATTTGATTTGATACGGTCTTGGAGGCCTTTGAGTAGCCTATCGTAGTTTTGAATGAGGATGGAAATCCGTATGTTTGAAATTTGTGGTTTTGAAAGATTTGAAAAGTGTTTTTGAGGTTTGGGCGTACAACCCGAGTTTAATTTAGCACTATTAACCGCAACGATCAATAGATTCAATCGCCATAGTTAAAAGATTTGAAGTTGCATCGTTACCAATTTTAATCAATTGATTTGATTATTACTAATAACGAATTAGGATATTTTAATAATTTTAGTAATTAGTTTGCATCGTTACCCCTCGTAATCGATTGATTCGATTAAAAAGAATAACGAATTAAAGTTAGAAAAAGAAAAGGTTAATCATCACAACTAATAAGATAGTTGCAACCATTTAACCAAATAGAAATTAATTTTATTTTAATTAAATAGCATTTTAATTAAAATTATTGTTGACCATAGCGATTAATTGATTTAATCGGAACGAACAACAAATTAGAACTTTTAACATAAATATCATATAATAATTTATTTAAAAAACAATTATTATTATATTAATAAATATATTTAAAAGTATTTTAATTTAAACAAATAAATAATTAAAATTATTTAATATATTAGGGTTATGATTTAATAAGGTTAGGCTGCAGGTGCATGGTATAGAGATTAATTCTGGATCCTTGGATCTGGCTTAGTGATGATTTAAGGGTTAGATTTTGAGGGAGCATGGTAGGCTACACAGGTGGCAGCGCATGGGATTATGGGGTTGAACATTTTATCAAAAATAAGGTTGGAGGGGAGGCTCGAACCTGCGACCTCAGCCTCCCATACGCGCTTGCCAACCAACTCAACTGAGCCAACAATCTGTTTAACAAACGCATTCAGAACAATACATACTAAATTAAAACACGCTATTGGAAACGCGCGCCAATTTTTAAACTGGCGAACCAGACCATGACAACTCATCATCTCCTACCTCCAGATCTGTGAAACCTGCATATTTAGCTACGACGTTGCTAGAGATATTTCGTAGCAACCACAAACCAGAAAAAATAACGAATAGCCTATAGATGCAAATAAATATGGCGCGACCCCCTAATTCCTTTCGTTTAGACCATACGATCCTAATGCTAGCCTTGTTTTATCTTAATTTTAACCCTAGTGAAAACCCCCAAATCCAAATCAAAAACCCTAACTCGGCCTCCAATGGCCGAATACGATTCACACACCAAAACTCAAAGAAAGCAATCCAGAAACGTTCAACACTTCCTTATCGATCAAAATATGCAATCAATTAACAATAATAGCGTATGAATCATGCTAATCGATCATGTTTTAGAAACTACATACCACGGCTAATTGGAGGATTATCTGGGGGTGCTGATGTAGTGTGCCAATCCAAACACGTTCAGAATCCTTCAAGGAGTCTTTTGCAACCTTTAGTTCTTGTTGAAACCTCTTAAAACTCAAAAACCGAATTCACACTTTTGAAGGATTTTTGAGTTCTTGAGCTTGTGCCTCTGGTCCAGAAATCCGTCCCCTAATCCTATGCCATCTATTCATTACTTATAGAAGAGTGAATTAGGTTAAAGATTGAAGCCCAAGGCCCTTTGAATCCACCCTTGCCAATTTGAGAAAATTTGATTTTATTCTTTTATGGAAGCTTGCTATTTTGGCCAAAATTGATTTATTCTTTCCCAATCTTGCTAGCACGAATTTTTGTTGATAATATACAATAAATGTAGATTGGAATAGGCCAATATGGATCTTCCCATATAATATTTGATTTTCTTGCAATTAAGTCATTTTTAAATCATTTTAAATGAAAATAAAAAATCATATAAAATCAAGAAAATATCTAAAATTCGTGGCACATGATTTGGGTGATACTAATGACTTATGGACCAAGATTCCATCAAAATACTATAGGCCCATTTGCAAAACTTTCCAATTTGAACCTTCTTATTTCACACTTTGCCTTCAAAAATCACCCAACTTTGATCAATCATATCTCACTCAATTTTTAAGCTATGAGGGAGTTCTAAGATTTTTTGGAAACCTCAAGAGGTCCTCTATAAGCCACTTTGGAATATATTTTTCATTTGGAGCTTTTATCTTGATCATATCCTCTTTGGAAAAATTGCTTTTGGAGGATGCCTGAAAATGACCTGTAATCTTTTGCATTGTATCCCTCAAATGAATCATTTCTAGCCCTGGCTTGTGAGAGACAAAGTTGTAGAGAATCCAATTTCCTTCAAAATAGGCTTTGAGTGGGGAATTTTTGATGTTCCATGTGAAAGTTATGCCCAGTCAAAGTTGGGTTGACTTTCTCCTAAGAAACCCTAATTTGAACCTTTTTGTATTTGTTCATCTCTGAGTTTCTATTAATGGAATCATGATCAATCTTTGATCAAATGATAGTTATGCACCTCTATACCTGATGTTTGACCAATGATCATAGGTTTGAATCATGCTTTGATTGTAGTTGACCTTCAGGTTTGAATCAGTTGACTGTGGATCTTGGGATTGTTTGAGCAAGGCTTTGGAATTGAATCTTAAACTTTGAATTATTGTAAATGGAATATGGGAGGCAAATTTTGGGGTATGACACCTACTCATCGATTTCCCATCTCCTCTATACCAAGTGAATTTCTTTCCTTTACAAGGAATATCGACCAATCTACTATCTTCAATGAATGCCGCGAATTCAAGAGATTCATTAAAATTGCTCGCCATACTTCTTCCTTTCCTCTCTCCTCTTTCCTTAACCGCATTAAAATCACCGCCCATGATCCATTCTCCATCATTGAACTTCTCTTTCAACTCCAACAAAGAGCTCCATAACAATCTTTTCTTCACAATATCACAAGAGGAGTAAATGTTAACAAGATGATAAAGATTGTTGTTCTTTTTGAATTTTACACCTAGAAAACCTTCCCCACTAAAGCTAGAAATAACCTCCATACTCTCCTCCTTCCAATGAATTAATAAGGCCCCCGATCTTCCTATCGAATTAGAGAACGAAAATCCGATGCCTTTGTTACTCCAAAAACTCAAAGCCACGAACTCTTGTAAATTTGAGATCTTGGTTTCTTGAATTAAGAAAATGTCCGCATTGTTCTTCATAATCATAGAACTAATCCTTTTTCTTTTAAGGACGTTACCCCCCCCCCCCCTCGAATGTTTAGAGAGCCTATAAACATAAAGGACCTTTTAATTTCTCCTTCTTGCCGCATTTTCTCAACACAGCTTCTTTCTCCAAACCTTCTAATTTCTCAATCATGACCTTTTCACCTCCCTCAAAAACCACCCCCAAAGCTTCCATGTTCGACCAAATCTTGGAGCCCGCTTCACTATCCAAATTCCCCCATAACCTTTTGTTATTTCTGTTAATTTCCAACATATCAAATTGACTATGCATGGAAAAACACTCACTGCCACCTTCCCTGATACATGGCTCAGACAAAACAACAAAATCATTACTGAGAGGTTTGGAAACACCAACATTCCCAACAGAACTGGATCCCAAATTCTTCAATATCTTTACCCCTTCTAATTTTAAATTCTGTCCTCTAAAATTTGAGATAGAACACATAGACTTTTTATGTAAAGAACCCCCGAAATCAACCAAGTTGCGGTATAAAATTCTGTTTGTTCGTCGTTTTTTCTTAAATTTCGCAGAGTTAATAGCCTTGTCAAAAGAGATAATATTCTGGTGCAATTTACTAGCTGAACCAATCCTGTCCCTCTCTAAACAACACCCCTCCGTATCCTTTTCCACCACCTGTTTCGACTCCCGAACCCCCGATACTAGCGGACTTTCTTTGACAAAAGAAAGAGCAGAATCAGCAAAGGCAACATCAACAGATTTCCCCTTGCCCTCCGTCAGAATCTTCACCTGCATATCAACATTACAACCGGACAACATCTCACATGATTCCACACAATCTTCCAGAATCTTGACCTGCGAATTACCACTCCCACCGCTTGGCTGTATGCTAACACTGTGGTCCAAAGCTCCTACCTTAGAACCAGCCGTCTCAGCGGAAACAGAAAATTCCTCTATAGAGTCTTCGTCTTCAAACAAATTTCTCAAAGAGGCAGACTCAGATTGATCGAATTCAGAACTAGATAAAATAGATTCCGAGTTACCTGAGTCCTCTAGGGGCCTGTCAGTCTCTTCCCGAATCAAAAGTTGTTGCAAAAAGCCATCAACCTCAACCGAATACAAACCCTGTATAGATTGCAACAGAGGGATTTCCACCAACATCCTTGCTACATCAAAAAATTGCCCTTCACTTGTCCTTTTATCAATACAAATAAACCTCCCCAATTGATTGGCCAGTTTAGAAAAGAACTCCGGACACCAAGCTGTAACAGGAACACCAAAAATCTTTAGCCAAACCGTTCTATTGCTGTCACAAGTACCTACCTCCCATCTTCTCACATCTTCAAAACAATTCGTCCACCATGATTCCCTTTCGCGAATGAGCTGATCAATAATCCCTTCTACAGATTCTTCCATCAAACAAAGAGAACTGCCCAATGGAGTGATCGTGACGTTGTAATAGCCTTCCATCTCCATCTTGGTTTGCAAGCTATAAGATGAGCCCACAATCGACACTTTCCCCACATAAGCCTTTTGGAAACGCTGAGTTACCTCTACCGGGGAGTTGAATACCAGAACACACTTCTTCTCTTTATCTACCTCCTCTTTGCCCTTGTTGTTGACCACTTCCACGAAAGAGCGATTCCATCTAGAAAAGTTATTATCACGCCCCATATGTACCCTCCTATCGGTTGCAGCTGTTGCACAATGAGGCACAACATTGGCCAAACCAGAATTCCTACCATGAAACTTCCCTTGATTCCGTTCAAACCTCGGCAAATTTGCGTGAATTTTCCTACCCAAGATTTGGACATTATCCACCTCTATCGCCAAACGCCTCGCATCTACAACATCCTTGAATCTCGCAAAACCGGATCTTTTACCAGCATTGTTTCTTCTGGGAGCAACCGCAACCTCGATGACTTGACCAATGCAACCAAATAATTCAAAAAGGTCTCTTGCTTTGATGGAATCGGGGAACTCAGAAACGTAAATCGGAGTGAGACTTCTAAACTCGGCCTCTTTCAGATAATTCCTGAATGGGAAAGAGTCCCAAACAGGTGCCAAACTCCTTAAATTTCTCCTCACCTCCTCCCAGCCATGACCGTTTTGATTAAAGCCTCTGTTCATGATTGAAGAGCCAACACCTCGTAAACCGAAAACCGCACACCGGAGCACCACAACCTTACAAACACGAAAAGACTCAAGCCAGCTGCGAAAACCCCACTCCAGAAGCTGCCCGGAGAAACCCTAAACAAAAGCCCCAAAAATCCCCTCGACAAGGTCTCTGTTCCTAAGAACAGGAATTTAAACCGAAGACGAAGCGATTTGGGGACCCTTGCAAGCAGTTTCCACCGAAACAGTCAACGAAAGGAAAAGGGAAAGCGGAGATCGTCGCCGGCACTCATGAGATCGTCGCTGCACTCATGAGATGCAAATTGCGATTATTTTTACATTCTTTTTGTCAAGAGATAGATAAATTTCAATTTCATTTCCATTTCCATTTTACATTCTCTTTGTCAACTTATAACACCTCATAATTCTTCATACTTTTTGCTCCCCCAATTCATTTTACATTTTTTATTTTGAAGTTTAAAGTTGCATTAAAACTTTTTTTGAAGTACGATGAAGTTTGTTCTTTCTCAAATTTTAAACCTCGATTCAAGAAATATGTAGATTTCAACTCCATTTCCATTTTACACTCCTTTTCCAAACTTTTAACACCTCTAGCTCCCATATTCATTTTACTTTTTCTATTTTGACTTTTAAAGCTGCATTGAAGTTTTTTTTAAAGTATGACAAAGCTTGCTCTCCCTCAAATTCCAGCCCCAATTCTTGAATCAATTAAATTTCAATTTCATGTCCATTTTACACTTCTTTTCCAAATTTTTAACACTTCTCAATTCTTCAATTCTCCGGGTTCCTCTATTCATTTTAAATTTTCTGTTTTGAAGTTTAAAGTTACATTGAAGTTTGACGAAACTTGCTAAGTTTAAAGTTAAATTGAAGTTTTTTGAAGTTTGACGAAACTTGCTCTCCTTCAAATTTCAGCCTCAATTCAAGAAAAGAATCTTTTTGTGTTAGAATTTATAAGGTTGCTTCTACTTTTATACTTATGGTTACATCTATGTTTATTGTTTCATTTTTAGGTTTTATCATGAATCAGCCCAATCTCTTAAAAAAATATCAACAAAACAAAAATAAGTAAATAAAAAGTTTCTAAATATTATTGGAGGATTTCATTAAGATTTTTTACAATTAGTTCGACCTAACTATCCAATAAAAAATTAGTTCGACGTAACTATTCAATTGAATTGTGTGTTCAACTTTATCAGATAGGTGTAAGAATGTGCTATACTCTACATCTTAATGTAACGGGATACAAATCACTTTTTTCAGAGACATCTTTTTCTTCAAAGTGATTAGCATTCTTAGTAAGGTTCTATCTACTCTAATATTTATTGAACTCATTTACAATCAGACTGGTTGATAAGTTGTCACACATCAACCACCATGATCTTGAGGGAGAATATTAGAGATACTAGTTAATACTACGGTAGTTCAGTAACCTTCCATCATATCAGAATTCTGTTATGATTACTATTATCCATTGAGTGTTACCCAACTCTATATATATATATATATATATATATATATATATATATATATATATATATCACACTACTGTAATTAAATTAAACATTTTTTCTCTCTTCTTCTTTGCTATGGATGTCATTTTCTAACGTGGTATCAAAGCAAGGTGTGACTTTAGGAATGACTTGATCCATATTGTAGAGACCATCCTTCCCAAGTGAGCCTCCTAACAGAATCAGAATTGTAGAGGAAGCCTGAAACTCAAAATATACCACACTCACAAGGTTTTTGGTAATAGCTGGGACAAGTAAGAGTTTGTTAAGTTTTAGGGTAGTATTAGGGTAATAAGGAGAGTTAAAAGATAAGAACCCAAGGATTTTATACTTCTCCTTATTCCTTGTTTTAGGGTAGTATTAGGGTAATAAGGAGAGTTAAAAGATAAGAACCCAAGATTTTATACTTCCCCTCATTCCTTTTACATTTTTTTTGGTTCCCCTCAAATTTTAGCAGTCCAAATTAAAAAAAAAAGTAAATTTCAATTTCATTTTCATTTAACAATTTTTTTCAAACTTTTAACACCTCTCAATTCTTCATTATTCCGGTTACCCTTATTCATTTTACATTTTATGTTTTGAATTTTAAAGTCAGTCATTATCAAAATACTTTAGAATAAATATTTTTGTAAATATATTTAATATAAAAAGATAATATTTATAATACATTAATATATAATTTATAAATAGGGGGCAAATTTTTATTAATTATTAATTAAATAATTTTTATATCTTTTTAAATCAATTACCAAAGAAAACGTTAAAATTTAAAAAATTACAATTCACATATTGGATGAGTATTAAGAAAAAATATTGAAATTTATTTTCAAATGAATAATATTAGAAAAAAAACTATACAAATTTGTCATGAATATAAAAAAAAAAAGTATGATATCGAATTTCTGTATTTCATTAAAATAAAAAATAAAAAATTAGACAAACACTTATAAAATTTAATCCTAACAACTTAGTGCATGTTTTCAAAACAAAATCATGATGACCCTATGATCATTCAATTTAATCATGTTGAAAATGTATGACAAACAATATCTTCTATTATTTATGTTTTTTGTATTTTTTTGTAGCATATAAACTTTATATTATATTTATTTAGTTAATTAAATGTATTTTCTATTTCAATTCAAACTCTACAAAATTTAACATAATAATATAGATGACAAACCCGAAGGAAAGACGAAAAATAAATTTAAAAAATATATATAGAAAAATATTTGACAATTTTAAAAAAATGATTTTATATAAAATAATAAAATATTATTTATCATTATTATATTTTTAATTTTTAAAATACTATAAAAAATATTTAAAAAATTTTTGTAAGCCTTCCAAAATCTTCTTTCAATATAAATTTTGAATTTTTTAAATTAGAAAATTTGTTATGTTAGGAATAAAAACAAATCCTCCAAAATTCTTTTTTTTTCACTCAAAATTTTTTTCTTCAAAAACTTTCCTCTCCAAACTTTTTAAATAAACTCTAATTCATTCATGAATAATGAGAGATATAATATGTATGTTTGCATGATATATCAGTTATGTTATGTTATTGAAATTGTGATTCTAATTTAGTTAAAAAAAGAAATGTGTGACTCCAGTAATCATATTTAATTTATGAGATCGATAAGAAATGAATTCGGAATGATTATCTAATATTAAAAATTGATTTTTAATTTAAAATTAGTTATATATCAAATATTTTTATCTTGATATGCAAAAGGACAACCAATATAGAATTACTATTGAAAAACATGTCATTATCGCCATCGGTCAATTTTATTTTTTAATTATATCATGCTCCTTCCGTTTTTTATTATAAGTCGTTTGGGAAAAAATTGTATCATAAGTCACTTTACATTGCTAATGAATAATTAATGATATCAAAACCTCGGGTTTAGATTGGTTATGGTGCTAGTTTTTTCAAGCAAACCTTGAAAATTATGGGTGAAGATGTTTGTGCTGCTGTCAGATATTTCTTCAACAAAGGTAGACTCCATAGAGGCTTTAACTGCTTTGTGATTGCTCTCATTCCCAAAAATCCTGAGGCTAAAATGATCAAAGACTTTAGACCAATTTCCTGCTATACTACGATTTATAAAGTTATCTCTCGGATCCTAACTGCCAGGCTGGGTAAGGTGATAAATACTTTGATTAACAAAAACCAGACTGCCTTCATTAAAGGCCAACAATTGCACAATCATGTTCTCTTAGCTTATGAGATAATTAGAGGTTGTCATAGAGGGAGATCTGCCCCCAAATGTATGATGCAAATTGATCTTCAAAAAGCATACGATATGGTAGATTGGAGGTCTCTTGAGGCTATTCTTAAAGAGTTTGGTTTCCCCAATAAGTTCATTGGCTGGATTATGAGCACTGTCAGGACAGTCACATATGTTTTCAACATCAATGGTACCTACACTCGTGGTATGGAGGCTAAAAGAGGCATACGACAAGGGGACCCAATTTCTCCTCTTCTTTTTGTTCTCATAATGGAATATCTTACTAGAACTCTGCATCAATTAGATAACATCCCTGATTTTAACTATCACACTAGGTGTGAGAATTTGAAACTCACAAGTCTTTCTTTTGCAGATGATTTACTCCTGTTCACTAGAGGTGATAGCAGATCTGTTGAGTTGATGCTTAAACATTTTGAGCAATTTTCTCTATCCACAGGCCTCAGAATGAATCCTAGTAAGTGCTTCATTTATTTTGGTTCTATTGATGCTGCCACAATAGATGTTATTAAAAGGATCATTGGCTTCAAGGAGGGTTCCCTCCCCTTCAGATATTTGGGCATTCGACTCACGAGCAAGAAACTAGCTATTAAATATCATCTCCCTCTGACTGACAAAATTGTGCAGAGAATCACCCATTGGAGTGCTAGGCTTTTGACTTATGCTGGTCGGCTTCAGTTGATACAAAGTGTTCTCTTTGCAGTGGCTAACTTTTGGATGAGTTGCCTTCCTGTTCCTAAAGCTGTTCTCCAAAAGATAAATGTTGTTTGCAGAAGTTTTTTGTGGACAGGTAAGCATGAGTTATCCAGGAAATCCCCCATCTCTTGGAAAAAAGTGTGCCTTCCAAAGAAAAATTGGGGGATGAACATCCTTGATTTGGATATATGGAATAGGGTCTGTATGCTTAAGCTGTTATGGAACTTAAGCAAAAAATCTGATAATCTCTGGATCAAATGGATCCATACTTATTACTTAAAGGATGCTAATTGTTGAAGAGGTAAAGCGGCAAGCAACAAAAGTTTTGGAAATATTTATCTGGGAAATTATCGTGTCCACAGAGATTAGTGCTACTGAAATGCCGTTCGACAAGTCTCGTGTTTATGAGTTTGGGTTAAAATGAGTTTAAAGTAAATTGCGGGAATTAAACTATGAACAAGAATTTCATTATTCGGACAATAGAGACTCTCGAGATTTGGAACTCATGTACCCGTTAAATACTTAAACTTACTACTCAGTTGAAATCGACCTAAACTACTAATCAACATCATCACGTATCGCTCACACGGAGGTTATGTCTAACACAAAGTGAGACAACGACCGTATTACTCGCGTCGACGATCTCTCAGCACAACACGAGTAATACTGAAGCATTAAGAACCGACACTAAAGTGAATACTAAGTTCTAATCTATCTCTAGAGTTAAAACCCAATAAATGTTCTTCCTAAACCCGAATTCGAATCATCCATCTCTGCAACAATCCAAACCCACATAGAGAAAGCAATCACTAATGAAGATTTTTGATGAAAGCATTAAACAACACCATGAGCAATAAATATACATATAAACAAAGCATACTTACAACAAAACCCCAACATAAATGGTTACAAAGAGAAGAGTAAGAGAAGAAAACCCAATTTCTCGCGGTGTTAAATACGATCCACTAAGCTCCCGACTCCGGATCATCCATGAGCAAGCCATAAATGTTGTTTTCTAAGCTCTAATGTACAAAAAATGAAGGTGATGACTTTCGGAACAAATACCCCAAAGCATAAACCTAAAAAAATATGATTTTCCCTATTTAACACTTTCTAAACTGCCCAGACCGCGCTTAGCGTGCAAAACCGCGCTTAGCGTGCAAAACCGCGCTTAGCGTGCTACACCAGAACTTGAAATCTTATTTTGGCCATAACTTGAGAACCGTAACTCCAATTTGCGTTCGGTTCAAAGCGTTGGAAAGCTTATTCAATGCTCTATCTAAAAATTAATAAATATAAATAAAATTGATGATTTTTCTCATATTTGTTTTGAGCTTTATCTGCCCATGAATTGCTCAAAATCGCGCATTTGAAGCGGTGTCTTCGACACTTTATTGCTCTTGCTTCAAATACGCATTAATACCTATAAAATGAATAGAAAACTCTCAAACGGTACATAAATGCATCAAGAACTAAAATTATCCATAATATGTACAAATCTAACAAAAACGTACGCATTCACACACAAATTGGGGAAAAAGAGACGATAAGTGTCGCAAAACTATATACACAAATAACTACAATTTGACACTTATCAAACTCTCCCTAACTTAAACTTTTTTGTCCTCAAACAAAGGCAAATAAATCAAAGAACAAAAGTAACAAACCAAATAATATGAATCAATAAGCTTTTAAAAACGAAAAACAAATGTATAGTTCAAACAAAAATGCACAAGTAAAGTAAACGACAACATGAAAACGAAACGAATCCTAAGTACAAAAAACATATAAAAAATTCTAAAACAATACAATATTCACAAATGAATCACACCTAGCACACACTTCATCGGTAGATGAAAAATACAAACATGAAGGTTTAACTCTCACCCAACTTCAAGCTAACAACAATTAAATTATGCATTCATCAAAGCAAACAATGTTTAAAAGCACAAAAGCAAAAATCACAAGGACTTTGGTGTTGTAATGTGGATTGGGTAACAAGGAAGAGTCAATATCCAAAGGTAATTGAAACAAAACAATGCCTAATTCATTGGGATTGATCAATTCACAAAGTCTCAAGCACCAAATCAATCACACTTCTTCAATCTTTTTAGCACAATTGTCACACCAACACACATAACTTATTAAGCATATTTATTTGCTTTTTTCTTTTTCAATGCTTTTTCTCTTTTTTCTTTTTCTTTTTCACATTTTTTTTCTTTTCAACCACTTATGGCTTCAACCTCAAGCAACCAACTTATGAGCAACAAAACAATACTCTCCCTAACTTAAACACAACCACACATGGTGACAAGAACACTCCCAACACCTAAGGCAAAGAACAACCCAACCAACATATATGGTTGAGGGCTAAGTACCAACAAACAACATTAGAATTCATGATGAACAACTCACCCATGCATAAGTTCATAGTTCAACACCAAGATGAATTCTAACTAAAAGGCTCAAAGGGATTAACAAATGCTCACTCACTCACAAGGTGGAATACTTTTGGTTAGGTGGTTATTCTCAAAAGCAAACAAAATGCCTTGATCATTTTCATGCTTTCATAAAAAATAACATAATTGCAAGATTAAACATAATAAAATTGAGTTAAGACAAAGATTGTTGGTCTCCCGTGCATATAGTAAACAATGGAAAGCAACCTCACAAGGGTTTAGTCCTAAAGTGATTCAAGAATGAACAAAAATTGCAAAAGAATGAATGACATGAAATTTGTATAAAAGAAGAGTCTCATGATCATGTTATGCTATAGAAAGCGATAAACGAGTACCTTACAAGCACCAACTTCAAAAACTATCATTAACATACATCCGCAAGTTGAAACAACCAAAATCAGGAAATCACATCATGCAACTTCGAGTGATCGGGCCAAAATTTGAATCCAAACAACAAAAAAAGAATTAGAAACATAAATATTAATTACTATGCTATAAAGACCTGGTGGAAGTGGGAAAAAGGAGAAGAGCCAAGTGAAAAATAAAAAAAATTCACTGGCTCTGCAGAGCAGAGCGCGCTAAGCGCGGTTACGTGCGCTAAGCGCCTTACACCAGATGCAGAAAAACCAGTTCAGCAGACTGCACAACTAGTGTAACCTCCACTTGTCACCTACACACCTCAATTACAGAACATACAATATTTACAACATCCAAAATTCCGCAAGCTAAACACGACAAACTTGCGGAAAATAAGATTAACACAACTATTCTAACAAGTCGGGTGGAAGTGAAATAAACAAGTTGAAAAGTGAAGATTTATGATTTAAGAACAGGTCCGAGTTCAACTTGTTTAAACAACTCCACCGAACTATCTAAACTTTACGACGAAACATAAACAAATAAAAACAAAACAGCATGCTTGTTTTATGTCGTAAGCTCGACGCCTTTATTGTGCTTAGATAGTAGCTTCATCTCTTCATGCCGTGGTGTTGTCACACCGCGCAAACCAAAGGAAAGGGTCCTAACCAAACACTTAAACAAACATTACGAATACTAGAAAATTTACAATATCACTTAAACAACATTGAAACATAACACATTTATACACACACTTGAATACTTTAAGAAACACATACATAGCAAGTGTGGAAACACAAAACAAGTAAAAAGAAAACAAGTATAATTTATACACAAGTATGGTAAATATAGACAAATAAATTTACAAGTGAAAATAGACAATATGTGTGATATATACAAAACTAAAAAAAAAAACTATCGCAATGCGATCCAATAAAACACCAATCCCCGGCAACGGCGCCATTTTGTTGAAGCGGTAAAGCGGCAAGCAACAAAAGTTTTGGAAATATTTATCCGGGAAATTATCGTGTCCACAGAGATTAGTGCTACTGAAATTCCGTTCGACAAGTCTCATGTTTATGAGTTTGGGTTAAAATGAGTTTAAAGTAAATTGCGGGAATTAAACTATGAACAAGAACAAGAATTTCATTATTCGGACAATAGAGACTCTCGAGATTTGGAACTCATATACCCGTTAAATACTTAAACTTACTACTCAGTTGAAATCAACCTAAACTACTAATCAACATCATCACGTATCGCTCACACGGAGGTTATGTCTAACACAAAGTGAGACAACGACCGTATTACTCGCATCGACGATCTCTCAGCACAACACGAGCAGCACTGAAGCATTAAGAACCGACACTAAAGTGAATACTAAGTTCTAATATATCTCTAGAGTTAAAACCCAATAAATGTTCTTCCTAAACCCGAATTCGAATCATCCATCTCTGCAACAATCCAAACCCACATAGAGAAAGCAATCACTAATGTATAATGGAAGCATTAAACAACACCATGAGCAATAAATATACATATAAACAAAGCATACTTACAACAAAACCCCAACATAAATGGTTACAAAGAGGAGAGGAAGAGAAGAAAACCCAATTTCTCGCGGTGTCAAACACGATTCGCTAAGCTTCGGACTCTGGATCATCCATGAGCAAGCCATAAATGTTGTTTTCTAAGCTCTAATGTACAAAAAATGAAGGTGATGACTTTCGGAACAAATACCCCAAAGTATAAACCTAAAAAAATATGATTTTTCCCTATTTAACACTTTCTAAACCGCCCAGGCCGCGCTTAGCATGCAAAACCGCGCTTAGCGTGCTACACAGGAACTTGAAATCTTATTTCGGCCATAACTTGAGAACCGTAACTCCGATTTGCGTCCGGTTCGAAGCGTTGGAAAGCTTATTCAATGCTCTATCTAAAAATGAATAAATATCAATAAATTTGATGATTTTTCTCATATTTTTTTGAGCTTTATCTGCCAATGAATTGCTCAAAATCGCTCGTTTGAAGCGGTGTCTTCGACACTTTATTGCTCTTGCTCCAAATACGCATTAATACCTACAAAATGAATAGAAAACTATCAAACGGTACATAAATGAATCAAAAACTAAAATTATCCATAATATGTACAAATCTGACAAAAATGTACGCATTCACACACAAGTTGGGGAAAAAGAGACAATAAGTGTCGCAGAACTATATACACAAATAACTACAATTTGAAACTTGTCACTAATGTGATGCAAGCCCCGGGCAAGGAAAGCTAGTCTTGGGTTTTTAAGGATATTCTTAAACAGTAGGAGCTATTTCTTCAGGCTCAACAGCTCATAACTGAAAATTTCAAGATGAAATCTGTGTATCTTGCTATGCAGAGTCACCATTAGCAAGTCACTTGGAAGCACCTTATATATCATAACATTGCTAGGCCTAGAGCTATGTTTATATTCTGGTTGGGTTGTAGCGGTAAGCTCGCTACTAAAGATAGAATGGTTAGGTTTGGTATGTTAAGAGAAGATAAGTGTTTTTTCTGTTTTTAGAGGGAGACCCTACAACATATTCTATTTGAGTGTTGCACTTTGAAAAGCATTTGGAAAGAGGTGTTAAATTGGATTAAAGTCCAGCATGAACCTTTGGCTTGGGATAGGGAACTTGAATGGATCAGTCAAAATTGTAAAAGGAAAAATGGGCGTTCTAAAATCCTGCTTTGTGCGGCAACTGAGAGTGTGTACGCCATCTGAAAATTCAAAAATGATAGTATTTTTGGTAATACTGTGAATAGTACTACAATTGGGAGGGATATTATAGATACTATTGTATACCATTGTTGGGCTCATTGTAAGCTAAGAAAATATGTTGCTGCACTTATGGTATAGGTGTAGGTGTGTAGGTCCTTAGTTTAATGTGATCCCTTTTGTTTACTTGATTTTTGGGGCTGGATCGTTTGCGATCGCCATGTATGTATTGTTTTTTGAATTAATCAAAGCATATTGGTTCAAAAAATGAATAATTAATTTTATTTTTTTATTAAATCTTAAAAATTTATTATTATCTCTACTTTCAATTTTGTAAATTTATCTTTCTCATTTCATTAATGAAGAACAATTTTGTAAAAACTTTAACGCCCCATTCTATCCGACGAATATTATTAAATCAGAGTTACAAACTTTCATCATATGAATAGGATGCTACTTTTACTTCTAAAAAACAACGACATTTAATCGCATATAAAACAGATACATAACACATAAATTCGGATGAACCGACAACAACGTAATTTAATCTTCAAAGATAAAACAACTTTCAAAAGTAAGCAGCGGAATCACAAAATTCAACTTTATGGCGTAACATCTTGGTCCAACTGAAAACAACTTCAAAACAACAAAGTACTGAATAAAAAAATCAATTTAATACGCAACAACTAAAGCAATAACAATACTAAAGCAACAAGTGTTCATCCTCCCGAGTGTTACGTATCAGAGCGACGACACCAACTCGAACTAATGAAGGTAGACAGCCTTCATTTTGAATTATCTGCACGTTTCCAACATAGGGGTAACATTCAAACAAAAGGGGTGAGATATCTTACAATATAAAGGAACGTATGATAATAAATATAGGAGATATGTCTCAATTATAATTCACCACTTCGTTACACATTAGCATCGTTAATCAACCAATTCACCAGCACACCATAGTTATAAAAATGCAATGCAACTGACACTGTGCAAATGCATGTGGTACCATCAGGGCATAAGCCCCCAACTTTAAAATTGCCAATTAATAGAGGCATCAACAAGGCATAAGCCTTCAACTTTAAACTTTTGCCAATGCAGCCCAACTTACAGAGCATAAGCCCCCAACTTTCATGCTATGTATGCGACAACACAATGCAACATCATAAAATGCAGCGACAACAACTACACATCAACGAGGCATGACCTCCATCTCAATCGCCAATAATTAGTGGCAGCAACATCAACTTCATCATTGTATTCATTTACAATTTATAATCATACCATTTTGGTAACAACATTACATAATGATATTCATACTTTTTTTATAAAAGTTGTTGATTTATAAATTATCAACAATTTGTTTACAAATAAATGTCGTTGTCAGGGACTGAACCCTGGACCAACAACTTCCTTAACCCAGTTAGCAAGTCAGAAGTTCAAATGGCTTGTCAAATTAATTTCATTGGGTAGAAAATAATTTTTAGCTTTTCAGAAGTTCAAACGGCTTGCCAAACGGACACTCGAGTCAAAAGTAATGGCCTTTTGAAGTTTTTCAAAAAAACATTTCAACACAGTGGAATCCGGATCCTCTATTTGGGGAACCGGTTCCTCAAGTCCTCTATTTCGGAGAACCCGATTCCCTTATTAGAGGAACCGGTTCCCCTTGTTGCAGAACCAAAAATTTGCTATTTTTTCTGCTACGAACCTCTACCCTTCAAACCCCAAAAACCCCTTTTTCTCATGCCGAAAATCACCAAAAAGCAATGTTTTTCAACTCAAATACCAACATCATACCATTGTTCAGTTACCCACATTTATTCCATCAATTACACAAACATTACAAATCATTCATGACAATCATAGACACATCAAAATTCATCTTCTCACACAAACATGGATACAAAATTAAGAATGCCTAACCTCTACCATACCCATCATCATACAAACCTTTAGAGAGTAAGAACCACACCCTTACCTTGGATTGAAGGTTGCGCTAAGCTTCCAATTGAGGTTTGCCCTAGCTCTCTGCACTTTTCTCTTTCTACGTTCTTCAAAATTAAGAATTTCTCTAATTCTTTTCTCCTTCTAATTAACCTAATTCTTATATTTACTTAACCTTATAATTTTATTATTCCTATTGGGCTTAACTTCCACACCCCACATTTTCTACAACCAACCACCTAAACAAGCCCCTATAACTATTCTAATATTAATATTATTACAAATCAATTAAATAACCAACTAATAACAACTTAGCAACTTATACCAACTTATCACAACATTTCAACGAATAATTCAAAATAGTTTAATTAAATAATTAATTAAATTAACGGGCGTTACAACTCTCTTCCACTTAGAATATTTTTGTCCTCGAAAATTCATCTGATGCAAACAACTCTTAGACACCACTCTCGCATTCTAACTTTCGACTCCCAAGTCATGTTTAACAGTTGTAATACGGTGGGAGAACTGACTTTTTAAATGTTGCGGATAGCAAGAGTCGCCACCAACTTTTATTTTATCCAATTTGGAAAGGCAAAAAGAACAGGAAAGACCTTTGAAAGATTTTGAGTTCGGGGGTAGGTTATACAAAGGGAATGTGTAAGCACCCTTTGTATCCATGGTTATCCATGGGCTCTTAATTGCTTAGCTTACTTTGTTTGTTTGAAATGTTTGAAAAGTGTCGTGTGTGTTTAGAAAAGATTTTTTTGAATAAGGACTTTAACTCATAAATAAGTGTAGCCTTTTGGAAATTGTTTTGAAAAGGAGGTGTGAAAAATAATTTTGAATTTGTTGTGAGCAAGCAGTTAAGCGCTACCTACCTTAAGTTCGTCTTTCTTGTTCTTTAAGTCTTTCGTTTGAAGGGGCTATCCATACCAATTGTTAGACAGGTAGTCCTTTCATTGGATGTGATCGGGTCATCGAGGGTCATCGTTTTCCATAAGGCTATCCATACCATAAGAAGGGTAGGAAGTCCTATGAATTGATGAGAATAGTCTTTAAGGCAACAAGTAAGGATACTTTAGCAATCGAAGGGACTATCATCATTTAATCAAGGCAACATCGAGGGACGAGATCATTTTATCATAGGAAACATCGAAGGCACTATGATCTTTGATGATTTTGAATTCGTAGGCAGCAGGCTAAGGTACCCCTACATCCGAGGGACTTGACTATTTATTCGAAGGCAGCATAAGAGGGATTACCCTACAGGTGAGTGGATGCAACAATCACGCGAGTTAGATTCAGATATTTATTTTGCATTAGGTGAACTAAATTCAATTAATCGTTGTCACTCCCTACTTTACTAACTATCATACCCCAAAATTTGCCGATTAAGTTTCAAGCTCTGATTCTCTAGATTGCTCAGTCAACAATTCAAACAGTCAACAGTCGACTAGTTTTTGATTTTTGGTCAACACCCTTATTTTGAATTAAAATTCATCATTTGATCAAGGGTTGATCATGATTCATCAAGGAAAGTTCAGAAATCAACAAAACTCAAAGTTTCTAAATTAGGGTTTTTGACCTAAAAGTCAACTGAACTTTGACCAGCCATAATTTTCACATGGAACATCAGAAATTCTCCATCCAAAGCTCATTTTGATGGAAATTGAATTCTCTATAACTTTGTCTCTCACATTCCAAGGCTAAAAATGCTTCATTTAAGAGATATGGATCAAAAGATTACAGGTCCTTTTTGAAAGGCAACTAAAAGCAGTTTTTTGTCAAAGCCCATATCATCAAGATAAAATCTTCAAATGGAGAAAAGGTTCCAAAGTGGCTTGTAGAGGACATCTTGAACTTTCCAAAAAGTCCTATAACTCCTCCATATCTTACAAATTGAGGGAGATATGCTTTGTCAAAGTTGGACAATTTTGAAGGAAAAATGTGAAACAAAAGTGATTCAAAATGGATTTTATTGCAAACAAGTCCAATCTTTTTTGGCCCAATCTTGATCCTCAAGTTATCCAAGACTCCAAATATTATTGCCACGAATTTTTGAATTTTATTTTGATTTAATATGAATTATTAATCATTTAAAAGTGAAAAATAGTTTATGTAAATTATGTAAAAATCAAATATTTGATTTGGAGGCATATAGGAATCAAATCTAATCATCATTTATGCCATATTTCCAATTCAAATTCGTGCACATGGTGATTGGAGTAGATTGAAGCAAATAAGGCCAAGTTTAGAAACAAATTTTCAATCAAATTTCCCAAGATTGCAAAGATTAGATTCAAGGAGATTTGTTCAAATTTGTTAACCTAATATCATCTAATATATAACTCTAACCATGCCAGACCACAAGGACACGAAAAATCTGCCTCCAAGAACCCGAACAACCTTTGAAAAACTCCAAAAAAATCAAATTCGGTTTAGAACTTGCAGGCCAATTCAAAGAGTTTTGTGTGTTCAACAATCTTCCTAAAGACGCTCTAAAGCGATACCAATCATTCCCTGGCCAAGGAGCATCGCGAATCATACCAACAGAATCACGTTTTGGTCAGTTTCTTTTCAGGTTTCGGTTGTAACATTACGTGCATTATGAACATTATTTGACCATATATTATTGATTATCGTGATGCATAGAACGTGTATGGATGGTTTAATTTAAGTTTGAATGTAGGTATGATGTTTTGCCATAATTAGGGTTCATAGCTTTCGAGTTAGGGGTTGTTATATAGAGGCGTTTTCAAATTAAGTTGATGGCTCCGTTGAGTTCGTAAGACCCTTTAGACTCGATCTGGGTTGTTCTTTTTTGTTTTTGGTTCGGTTTCTTGCAGGTACAATGGTTGTGGGATTAGCTACGTTTTTATCGTAGCAAAATTGTGGCTATAGCGCAGCAAAACCGTAGCTAAATGTGCAGGCAAAACCAACGAAGAAGATGACTGGTTAGCGCCACCTGATTGGACGAATTCAAAATAGCGCGTTCTCTTCTGGGAGTCCAACGGGATCCGATGTGCTCACGCCCACGTGCGTATGATGCGCTCTATCAAGTCCTGCCATCAGATCATACTCTCCACACATCCAACGCGTGAGAAGGCGCAGGTGTACCATGGACTTCCCTAGGGGTTCCACACTGAAGCGTGCGCCAAGTTTTTACAATTTTTTATTTTATTTTATTTTATTTTTTTCTTTCTTTCTTATTTTACATTATTTTCTTACCTTTTTTAAAAAAAAACCTTTTTTAACTAATTAATTACCTTTTTATTTTAATTCAACTTAACCTTTTTGTTTTTTTTCATAAAATTAATATTTTATTAACTTAATTTAAATTAATGTTTTTTTTATTAGTTTTAACATTTGATTTAAGTTTAAATAATTAGTTTAGGTTAATTCTTTTTAATAATTAGATAATTAACCTAGATTTAATTTAATTAATTTAAGTAATCAGGTTAATTAGATAATTAATTTAGGGTTGATTAATTAATTAATTTAGATTAAATAATTAGAATTAATTTAGGATAATTAAATTAGGGTTAATAAAATAATTTAATCAGGATTAGTCGATTTTAAAATTAAGGGTTAAATATGTTAGTGGTCCCTATAAATATGGCACTTTTCACTTATAGTCCCTACAAAAAATTTCATCGAATTTTGATCCTCATAAAATTTTCCGTCACGAATTTTGGTCCCTACCGTTAGATTACTCTAACGGAGGCTTACGTGGCACGCCTCGTGTCATGCCATGTCAGCAAAAATCAACACTAAAGAAAAAGAGACAGATTGCGGGGGTTTTAAACCCCCTTTAAATAACTTAAAAACAATAAATTTTTACAAGCAATAATTTTTTACAAACAATTAATCAAACAATAATTGTTTCTTGAGTGGATTTGGTCTCTCCTGTAACTGTTCATATTATTTGTAGTAACATGGACACATTGATACATATTATTTGTGAAATTTGCCTACAAGAGAGTTAACCTCATTTCCATCTTTTATCAATCAATAAAATACTAATGCTACCTTCAGATGTTTCTATTGTTAAAAAGAAAAAGAAAAATGGTTATTTTAAGTCCATTTTCATGCATGCTGATATTCTAGATTGGTTCTTCATGTTTTTTGGTTTTTTATGGGCACATTCCATTTTCATGCATGCTGATATTCTAGATTGGTTATTATATGATGTCTAAAAGGATAAAAAAAAAAGTATAAAACAAAAGATACCACACAGATAGCATGTTCAGCAAAGTAACATCATGTAACCTTACTTAGACTTTATTCACATCCAAAGTTCAGCAAAGTGCATTAAATATCATAAAGAAAGACTGATATTTCATTTCCACCTTTGTTCAAGCTTATGAACATTGTTAGTACAATCTAACCAAAACAAATATCAAACATAATTATTGGATTCATTATACTACATGGTCCTAGATGGTGTTAATGCTAAAATTTTCATAAACTCTAGAGCTGAGATACAATACAAGACAAACTACAATAGTTATATAAATTATTCCATACCAGCAACAAGGAAACCCACAACAACACTCTCATCCTTACCCTATCCTTCCCTCAGTTCAAAAGAGAGTGAAGAAATCTTATCTATATAGAAACTATTGAAGAAATATAACATAAACAAAAACCAAACAAGAAAATGCAGAAAACAATTCAATCACTGTAAGAGTTTTATCCATTTCATCACTCTTTTGTCCAATAATTAATTCTTGCATGAATACTAGTAGATTCTATATTAATATTCTTCCACTAACCTTGATGTTTCTCTTAGTATTATTACTTGAAATGTGAATCTATAGTGTCTATTGTTTCTGTCCATGAACATGAACACGGGTTTGTTTTGCAATAAACCATGAAAAAGAGAAAAACTAAAACCCACTCACTCAACAAGCCTTCCTAATTTGCTATTAGGACAGAGTGAAACTGTATCATTTGGTCTTGTTGAGAAACTGTATCAGTGTAAGCATGAGCACTAGCAGGAAAGAGCTGAGAAATGAGCATCATTTGGTCTTGTGGGTAATGGTTCATTGTTTTTGTATTTTTATGTTTTGTTACTATCTTTTCTACGGCTCATGAGTGTAATCAAGGTTTGTAGGTTTGATAATGTGAAGAATGAGGGTAACAAAGATTTTCATACCAACCATTTGATTAATTGCTCTTGAAAATTTCTGGTTTTTTAAGTTATTTAAAGGGGGTTTAAAACCCCCGCAATCTATCTATTTTTAATTAATATTGACTTTTAATTGACGTGGCGTTACACGTGGCGTGCCATGTAAGCCTCCGTTAGTGAAATTTAACGGGAAAGACTAAAAATAGGGACGGAAAATATTGCGAGGACCATTGTTTGAAGAAAATTTTTGCAGGGACTAAAATTGAAAGTTACCATATTTATAGGGACTAAAAACTTATTTAACCCTAAAATTAATTAGGTTAAAAACCAATAATTAATTTTTAGGGTTGTCAAGTCTCGATTAATTTAAAACCCTAGTAGCCATAGGGGTCTTAGGTAGGTGTTGCCCATTAACTGCAGGTCTAGGTTTCTTGCCCATAAACCTTTTAGCCACTAATTTTTTAAACTGTTTTTGTTAACCTTCTTTTCTAACCTTGATCTCATTCCTGCCAATTATAATTTTGCCCTTTATTATTATTGCTTAAATGCCTTGCAGGATTATAATACTTTGTATTTTCTTATGGTTTGCCCACGAGTTTGTTTTTGCCTTATTATTGCAGGGTTATCATCTACTTTATTATTTCTTATGGTTTGCCCACGAGTTTGTTTTTGCCTTATTATTGCAGGGTTATCATCTACTTTATTATTTCTTGTGGTTTTCCCACAAAGTTTTTTTGCCTTATTATGTAACTGCTCACAGGATGTAATAGTTAATTAGGGTTTTATTTTTCTGCCTTATTTTCTATACAATTAACTGCGTGGTTAGTAATATAGGGAGTGAAAACCTTGAATTGAACTTAGAATCATTAAACCTTACAAGATAAAATATCTGAATTGAATCATCTGATTGTGACACACACACACCTTTATGGTAATCCTTCTTATGCTGCCTGTTGCCTTTCAATTTAAACAGAATAGTCAAGTCCCTCGGATACGAGGATACCTTAGCAAATGTTGCCCTCAGTTCATTATCATCACTAAAGATCATAAGTCCTTTCGATGTTGCCTACGAATATATGATCTTGTCCCTCGAGGTTGCCTACGATTAATGATGATAGTCCCTTTCGATTGCTGAGGTATCCTCATTGGTTGCCTAAAATGACTATTTTATCCTTCCCTAAGACTACCTGCCCTCTTTATGGCAGGGACAGTCTTGTGGCAAACGAAAATTTCGATGACCCTTTTTTAAATCCAATGAAAGGACTACATGCTCTCTTTATGGTATGGATAGCCCTTTCCCATTAAAGTCTTAAAGAACAGAAACTTTTAATTTAAGGGTAATTGCTTTTAATTGCTTGCTCTGGTTTAAATTCAAACTTTCTTTAACACTATCTTTTCAAAAAAAACTTCAAAAAAGGCTACGCTTATTTTACAAGCTAAAGTCCTTATTTAAAACTTTTCTTATTCACACACGACACTTCAAACATTTTGAAAACAAAAGTGAGCTAAGCAATTAAGAGCCTATGGATAACCATGGATACAAAGGGTGCTTACACCTCCCCTTTGTATAACTTACCCCCCGAACTCAATCTTTTTAAAAGGTCTTTTTCTGTTCTTTTAGCCTTTCTATATATTGGATAAAATAAAAGTCGGTGGCGACTCTTGCTATCCGCAACATTTCTTAAAAGTCAGTTCTCCCACCTTGTTACACTAACCACGCAGTTAATAGCAGTTATAATATGCGGAGATTAAAATGCGGAAAGATAAATCCTAAGCTATTACAAGGCTTCGGGGATTAGGGATACATAGCCAAAAACCCGGGGAAAAGGAAATTAAAATGCGAGAAATTAAAGGCAGAAATTAAAGAGTCCTAAGCTATTACAAAAAAACCCTCTTGCAAACCTATACACATTTTCTAGAACTGAAATGACAGAATTTAAATAACTAAGCAAGTTTTACCCAAAGGCCGGGAATTAACACAGGCATACGACAATCACAGAATATGAGGTGAGAAGAGAAAATCGCAAATAAAAATACAGTTAGGAAAATTAGGGTTGATGGGGAAACCTAAAAAAAACCTAATGCTTATAAGCCTTATGGCTAAAAATCCTAATGACAACATTCACCTAAGGGAGAAACCTACAGCTAATGGGCAACACCTACCTCTTGAATTATCTATGGTTCTGAAGTCAAAGGATAAACCTAAAAAAAACTATTTAAAAATTAAGTTAAACCTAAATTATTAAATAGCCAAAATAATTAAAACCTAAATATTTAATCTAATCCTAATTAATTAAAACTAACCCTAATTAAAAAACCAAATCTATTTATTTTACCTAATTAAAAATTAAATCCTAAAATGAAAACTAATCCTAATGGTTGGTTAGTTGAAAAACAAGGGTATTGATTAATTAAAACTAAAGTAAAAATAAAACAAAAAACAAAAAAACAAAAGAAGAAAACAAGAACTAAACAAAATGATGGGCGTGAGGGATCCGGTATGGTTGATTTGTGAAGGTCCATGGTGTGTATGCCTTTTAGTCCTCCAAATCAGCTTCAGAGTGAGATCCAAGGGTCAGCATTGAAGGTGTATTGTATGCGCGCGCTGGTAGATAACACTGGATCTGTGAATAGGAGGGGACAAAGATAATAAACCAAGCGTTGAAGGTGTATTGTATGCGCGCGTTGGTAGATAACGATGGATCTGTTAATAGGAGGGGACAAAGAAAATAAACCAAAAAAACTTGCAAGGCGTGAGGATCGAACCGGCCCCATTTCAGTTACATCCCTTTTCCTCTTGCCAAGTGAACTGCGTATGTTAATTAATATATGCTTTCAATAAAATAAATATAACAAAACACACTAAATGCCATGCTGGAGACGGAGGTCAAAGTGGGCCTTTCATGTGTGCGCGTTGGCCAATGAAACAAGGAGAGAGAGAGAGAGAGAGAGAGAGAGAGAGAGAGAGAGAGAGCATCCAGGTTGACTAGCTAATTGGAATGCGCCACGTGTGGTCAAGGAGTCAGCGCTCCTGTCCATCATCTTCCCCAGATTACCTGCGGATTCACTTAGGATTTTTGCTACAGCTTTTCTTGCGATAAAACCTGGGTAATTAAAACCTGCAAAATAACGCACGTAACGAGCAAACTAATGACCCAGATCCACTTAAAATCATCTCCTGAACATGATGGTGACCCTAGTTTGTCTTGAAAGTCCCTGCAAATAACATCTCGAAGAGGAAAAGCTTCGAAACCGTAGTAATGGTGTGCCAAATTCTACACGTTAAAACCTCAAATCAATGACTCAGACCTTCTCTAAATTATGCCAGGAACGTAAATACACGGTTATCTTGAATCAAAACGCGACAACATGTAAGATACAAAATTCAAAACATGAATGAATATGAGGAACATGATATTTGTGTTTTGGGCGTTTAAGAGACTCAACTACCGATCCATCCTTACCTTTGATGCTTCAGGAACGAATTAAGATGATTATAATGGATCAGAAGTCGTTGGAACCTTTCCTTGCTCGTGCCCTAGAATTTGAGAAGTTTCTTTCTTTCGGAATCCTAATCCTTGGCCAATATTTTCGTCCCTCTTGCTGAGCATGTGTTTGAGAATATATATGAATGCAATTAGGTTAAGGGTTTGGGCTTGGATCCCATGTATTTGAAAAGAATGATTTTTTGATAAAAATATGTTCATTTCTTTCTAATTTTGCTTCAAATTCCATCTTTCTCTTTCCAATCTCTTTTGCACTAAATTTTCATCTAATATGGAGCATTTGGATGCTTAGATTTGATTATAAAATCAAATTTTTGATTTAAACTTAATTGTTTCATATTTATGTGATTTACTTATATTTAAATGAATTAAAATTCAAATAAATAAAATAAATACTATAAAAATAAAATAATTAGTTTAAGAATACTCAAAAAGCCCATAGACACGTTTGGAATCCATATTTTAGGCCCAATTGTTCAAAACATCAAACTTCTCCATTTTGCATTGAGTGCATTTTCTCAAAATCGACCAACTTGTGCAAGTCATAACTCATTCAATATTTATCATATGGAGATGATCTACGACTTTTTGGAAAGCCCAAGATGTCCTCTACAAGCCACTTTGGAACCTTTTTTGCATTTGAGGATTTTATCTTGAAGGTATGGCTTCTGACAAAAAGCCGATTTTTCTGAGCTTCTAGAAGGACCTATAATGTTTTGGCTCATATCTCTCAAATGGTGCATTTCTTGACTTTGGACCCAACATTAAAGTTGTAGAGAATTGAATTTCCTTGAGAATGAGATTTGCTTGGGGAATTTCTGATGATCCATGTAGGAGATATGACCAGTCAAAGTTCAGTTGACTCTCTTCTATAAACCCTAATTTAGAAACTTGAACTTTTGATGATTTCTGAGCTTTCCTTGATGAATCATGATCAACCCTTGATCAAATGATGAATGTGACTTCAAAAATATTGATGTTGACCAAAAATCAGGAGTTTTGACTGTGATTTGACCATAGTTGACTTTTAGCTCAAATCAATCGACTGTTGACCAATTGAGCTTTTGTCAGCGCAATCTTATGAATCAAGGCTTGAAACTTGGCATGAGGATACTGTGAGGCATATGAGAGTCCATGGAGTTCAATTGAGTCATCAGAAGTTGATTTCACCTTGAGAGAAGCAAAACCCTAATTTGTGGCTTGTTGCTTAGGAGAAAGAGTAGGCAGGCTTATTTCTAAGTGGTTGAGCCAAATTATTTGAAAATATGATGGGCAAATTTTGGGGTATGACAACAGTACCTCGTCTACTACTCCTCCAGATATAATTATAACACAATGACAATACCACTAATTGCACATGCTAATCATTCAACATCTTTGCAGCATAGCAGTTTAACAAACATGGCAACCACTTATCAACATTTCAATGTAAAAGCATTTCAAGTAGCAATAACAACAACACACATAGATTCTCCCTCGGCTAGTCAGGCGTGTACTCTACCACATAATAGTCATCAACATAGCATAATTATACTTGGATATACAACATCATGGTAAATCATCACATTATCATTACAACAACATTACTCACGACATCACATCATCCTCATATTGACATCCACATAACCAGAGTTTGTCATAATATATAGTATTACTCATTGTTCCCTATAATCAACCGATACAACATCACAACAGCTGCAACAAAGTCATTATAATATCACCCAACCCAATTCGATGTTAACATGTATTATGATATCACAACAATTTACAACGAACACCTTTAAGCTAGTCATCACACCAGACAACAACTATGCCATATCACACTTCAGCTGCGCCACTTTGATCGTCAACCTCAAAATTAATGTCCTCATTTGATTTCTGTCAACTGCCAAATCTACAAGTTTCACATCTGGCTTCTGGCTTTCTATACTATCCGCTAGAAATCATGCCCACCTTTGATATCCCCAATTTTCCACTCTGCAGCGTTAGCTCGCATACAACTCCAGCCTCCGAACTATTCCATAAGTCTTAATTCCTTCCTAGCCACTTCTCCACTAGGTTCACACGAAATAATGAATGACCATCCTCACGATAGAATGTCAATCACCTTACACACTATCAAGCTAGCAAGACAAGTCTATCCCATCCAATACGATCTCGTCTACTATTGACAAGAGATCAAAGGTGATCAGTTCCTCAATTTGTCAATAGATAGCTGACAACCATAATGGAATATAAATCATCGTTACCAAACTATAATAGCATTCATTTAGAACTTGTACTCAAGTCACCTAAAGCACCATAATCCAATAATCTCTTTTGAGATTTACCATTCCTTCCACAGTTTCCTTCTCATTCGGTCTTGTCAATGAGACACCATCGTCCAATATGTTACACGGTCTACTTCACACTCACTTAACATTACACAAACGTTAAGTTCATTTTAACTCAAAAAATGATAACATACCCAACACATTAAAATTCATTGTGCTCCAATTGAAGTCTGTATTCATGTAGAGGACTTTAACCACATTCCTAAATCCCTGGTTTTCTCCTAAATCTCATAACATCGAGGATCCATACATTTTCACATTCATACCTCAGTCCAATCGCAACCTCTATAATACCATTATCTCTCCTTCCTTCAATCCATAATCTAAGTCTCTCGGCAATCGTCACCATGTACCATTTAAATCGATTCCAGGTACCGGAATCATTACTATTGAAAAGAACATCGCGCTAGCTTTCTAACGCTTCAAATGGCGACCCAAATAGAGTTACGCTCCAAAAGTTATGAATCTTTAAAGTTTCCCCAAAAACCAGAAAAATTCCTGCGAACAACCCTCGAGTTCATACTAATTCTTCACTAAAATCCAACCAATCCAACCACCTTTCATGAAATAAACACTTATCCATTCACACCTAAGATATGGTAATAATTTGGAACCATAAAACATGAATTCTAACACATTTCCAAAACCTCATTCTTCTTATAACTCAAGAGACACAGTAATTCGCCAAAAATCCGTCTTCGAAACACTAAGGCTCCATTCCTTTTCATAAAAATACTCATATATTCGAGTTCCGATTCTGACCCTCGATTCACAAACACCCAACAACATCGATGACGTACAACAATCTCTTATGTGATTCCAACAACAAAACCCATAACAACTTATCCTTCTGCCACCATTCAAAATATCGACATCGCACACAATGGTAACTCAACACTGACAACTTCACGATCAATATGCAATGTTGAAAATGTTGCAACTCTCTGAGCTTCATCTTCTAAGAGCTATCCTACCCGCTTAACAGATACCTTCCGATTTAAGAATCTACATCATTAAAACATCTCGTAATCTCACTTGACTTAGCTCCCAACAGTTCACCCCAGGGATAAAGTTAACCCAATCCTAGAACTCGCTCTAATGACAAGTCGCAATTATCCCTAGAGAAAATCAGGACTCTTACACAACTGGCACATCTTTAGCCATAACATCGCCCTCCACCCCTAGAGATGCAAACAACTAAAGTACCTGATTATTCCCTCTCAAGGACACTCCGACTTGACCGCCAGATGTAAATCTTGAATTTGTACTCCCTTTGAACTCGGGAATTAACAAGGTCTCACCAACATTTTCACTTCTGCACTCCATGGAAAACTGAGCCAACTATTCACACCTGAACCATCTCAGAGAAGCACGAGCTTCTCCCCACTTGTTTCAATCTGACTCCTGCAAACAAGTAATTAGAAAACATAAAGCACAGACAGTGTTCCACACACATGTCACGTACTAAGGAACAACGCGTTGACAGTATTCAGCTGTCACACTACTCTACTGACTCGAAAACTTGGCCAGATGGAACGACCAGCTCTGATACCACTAATGTAACACCCAATTCTACCCGGTAAATATTATTAAATCAGAGTTACAAAATTTCATCATATGAATAGGATGCTACATTTACTTATAAAAAACAACGGCATTTAATTGCATGTAAAACATATATAACACATAAATTTGGATGAACCGACAACAACGTAATTTAATCTTCAAAGATAAAACAACTTTCAAAAGTAAGCAGCGGAATCACAAAATTCAACTTTATGGCGTAACATCTTGGTCCAACTGAAAACAACTTCAAACAACAAAGTATTGAATAAAAACATGGATACAAAATTAAGAATGCCTAACCTCTACCATACCCATCATCATACAAACTCTTAGAGAGTAAGAACCCCACCCTTACCTTGGATTGAAAGTTGCTCTAAGCTTCCAATTGGGGTTTGCCCTAGCTCTATGCACTTTTCTCTTTCTACGTTCTTCCAAATTCAGAATTTCTCTAATTCTTTTCTCCTTCTAAGTAACCTAATTCTTATATTTACTTAACCTTATAATTTTATTATTCCTATTGGGCTTAAATTCCACACCCCACCTTTGCTACAACCAGCCACCTAAGAAAGCCCAACAATTAATCCTATAACTATTCTAATATTAATACTATTACAAATCAATTAAATAACCAACTAATAACAACTTAGCAACTTATACCAACATATCACAATATTTCAATGAAGAATTCAAAATAGTTTAATTAAATAATTAATTAAATTAACGGGCGTTACAAAAATATTCATAATTTCTCATTTTCATACAACAATCATTACTTTTTTTTATACGTGTAAAAAATTCAAAACGACTTATAATAAAAAACAAAGGTAGTATCTATGTATTTTTTTTTAATTTAATAAAATTGTTGTACTCTTTTTTTTATCATACTTTTTTTCATTTTTTAAAAATATTTAGTACTCAAATTCGATAATCATTATAAGATGAACGCATTTTTTAAAATAAATTTTGGTTTATCTTTATTTCTTTTGTTATTATTATAAATTTTATTTTAGTTAGAAGTACAAATTTTAAAAAATATTTGGCCTGCCTCCCTCACTCATATTTGGCACCCTAGATATTATGCATTTACTATTATGTCTTTATTTAATTTTTCCAATTTTTAAAAAAAGTATTGTGTATTACCATATATTTTA
This sequence comes from Vicia villosa, assembly GCF_029867415.1. Lineage (NCBI taxonomy): Eukaryota > Viridiplantae > Streptophyta > Magnoliopsida > Fabales > Fabaceae > Vicia > Vicia villosa. Next base: position 142,053,723 of record NC_081183.1, read on the forward strand.
GTTATGTGGAATTTAGCACGTGTTTATACTAGACTTTTATTAAAAAAATTAGAGTTTATGAGTATCTATGAAGAAATACAAGAAAATTTCAAAATATCCAATAAAAATGCATTTTTTAAGCAAAATGTATGAAGAAATTCTGAAATTTTAAAATACTTGATGGATTTATACAAGTTTTTCAAAAAAATTGATGTAGGACAATGTTTTTTTGACAAAATTGTCTTTGTACTCTTTTTTTTGAAAAATCTGATACGTGTCGAATTTTCTGAATTTTCATAAAAATCACTATACAGTGAAGTTATTTAAATGTTTTTTAAAATATTTTTTTTTACATTTTTAACGAATCAGTATCCCAATATTAACATATTGTATCAAAAGTAATTGTACACTCATAATTAAACCGATAAAATATATACATATAATGGATAGTATACTACGATATAAACAATATGAATACAAAATAAATTATGTAGACTTCCCTACTTCTGCCTAGTGTCTTATACGTCCTGCATGTGCGGTTTCACATACTTTTGTACCTTCACAATGATTTTGTCTCCAGCGGTTAGCGATGGAAGGCCATGGTTTCAACTTCGCCTGAAAGCCAATGGTTGTTGTTAACAAAACCAACTTCAATAAACTTATGTCTACTTGCAGACATATATGCAGATATCACTAGTGAGAAGAAAATGATGTTAAGGTTTTTGGACAACGAGACCAATATCACACAGTTTATAAAAGCAATGGGGAAACCCATATAAGGAGTCGTCATCCATTTATCACGACCTCGCCACCTAAGCTAGCTACTCGAAACGAACTCTTAACTTCAATGATTGTGTCATATAACATCTTAGAATAAAAATCACAGTGTTGTTAAACCTCTCCATCTAAATGTGTCTAAATCAAAGGCCATGACTCTTCATCTCATCCAAGTAAAGCTGCAATAACAAGACAATCACAATTTCCACCAGGCTCCAACTCTACAATGTCATCAATATAGTCATGCATGAAAGTAGGAAATTGAGACAAGTAAAGATGTCTTGAGAACTAGCTAGATGGTTGACTTGGATTTGGTTTTGTATATGATTTCTTCATCGTCTGACTTCCCTGCGAGCTCTCAACATACTCCCACTTTAAATGATCACAATGCACATCACTCTTCTGACCCTTTTTACTCTTCTTACTCCCCCTATTTGGCTTGTACTGCACTGGTGGTGGACACATAAAAGTTGTGGATGAATGTGTTAGTTCCTGAACTTTTTTATTCATCACCCTCTGGCCAACTATATCCAATGCACTAAAATACCTCTTCAATTCTTCACTCTCTTCTTCTAACTCCAATTGTGTCCCACTATCTTCTAGAGTGACTTCAAAATCTTTAATATTTAATTTCTTCTGATACACATGAATCGATTCTAACGGAACAAGCGCTCCTTGTATTTGAAAACCTGCAAGTTGACACACACAAGGTAACCCATGTGTTATTATAATGAAGCAAACACAAGCATCTTTTATAAGTATTGAGTGCGCCTAAGAGGGGGGTGAATTAGGACTTTAAAAATTTATCTAGTTTTATTACAATTGGTTATTTCTTTTTTGGTTATGTTAGGCAATGAAAGCGGTAAAGTGCGAAAAGTAAAGAACACAACGGTGTATCCCGGTTCCCCTCACAATCCAAGAGTACTCCAGTTCCCTTACAACATGTAAGAGATTTTAATATAGTTAGATCTTTAATGGCAAGACAACCCTAGTCTTCCCATATAAGACTCTAACACAATCAACAAGAACAATCCTCTTGTGATTCAACCAAGTTGAAATAAGAATAATCATCTCCAATTCAACTCTCTTGCTTGAAACAATCCTGGACAACAAGGTATCTACACCAATAAAGTAGAAAAAAAACAATCATTTCTTTTCCACTTTCTTGTTTCCAACAATCCTGGACAACAAGGTACATACATAATTCTGAATAATTTGTATAAGAAGAATGTTTGTATAATGAACAAGATTTAATCATATGACCAAAGTCTTCTTCTCTTTAAAATATGTAATATCAATATCATAAACTATCTAAGTGCTCAATGATACTTTTACAATGATATGAAAATTTTCTCAAAAAACATCTTAGTATGGAAATTTGTAATGAAAATTTTGATTGAAAGAGGTGATTAAAAAACTAGTGTTTTTTTTTGTTGCATAAAATATATCCTAAGAGACCTCTATAAATTAATGCAAAAATTTGAGACATTTTCACGAAGGTTAGCAATAGTTTAGAATGACAATGGTTCATGAAAAAGACATAATTTTGAATTATGTGCAGGACTCGTTAACTCAGTTAAACAAATTATTGACTTAAGAAGTGCAAAACATTTTTCAAATTTCAAAGTTAAAATACTACTTCATACCAGTGCAAATTGTCGCTGTTTTTAGTGTTGTTACGACTGGTTAAACTATCACAGTTTACCAAAAACAGAATGTTCGAAAAATTAAAAAAAATTCTAAGTATTTGAACCAACCTTATACAACATTTATTGATGTATCCAAGTCAATAAATTATATTTGAAAGTGATTTAATATGGTTCAAATATGAAAAATATTATATTTGAAAGAGATTTAACATGGTTCAAACATGAAAAATAAATTTTCCAATGCATGATAAAAAATATTTTAAACACTAAGAAATATATATGATATGTAATTCATATACCTAAGATGATGAACAAAACCTTGTGAACCAAGTCAAATCTTCATAGATCTTTTTCTCCTTCTTTGATAAGGTAGTATTGAGTTTGTCTTCATCAAAACATGTTGGAAACTTATCTTCACATCTTTGTCATAACCAACAAATTTTACCTGTTCCAACTCTTTTGCAACATGTTGTATACAATGTCTTGAAACGAAGCCATGCAATTTGGAGTAAAGTGGAGTATTATACCAATGCTCAATTTTGGAAATAATGTTTTGAAATGATACTCTCATTGAACCTAGTTGCAACTTTAACATGGTGTTCACCACATCCCAACTTTTTCATAAATCTCCCCGGCTAGTAGTTAACATATTTTTTTAGTTTCCAATGAGCAAATTCAACCCTAAAAAACATAAATAGAAAAAGAAGTTATAAACTAATTGTTGATGTTTTTATTGGCTGATTGACATTCATGTTTGGCTAAAATATAATAGCAGCAAAATGTAATATAATGTATAAGTCTTGCAATTATGAAAGAATAAAACAGGTACAAAAGCAAGATGTTATATGGAATGTCATGACATCAACTCATGACATCGCGCCTGCAGAACTGGAATGTAGATTCAGTTTGATTCTCAACAGATACAGAATATTCTATGAACATTATGTAATCCAATGTGGCGCAGATTTAAAGGTCAATAGAATCAAGTCAGAATATTGAAGAATCAAATCAGAATATTGAAGATTCAGCAGTTTCTAATTTAGGAGATAAATTAGGAAACTTGTGATTGAAGACCTTTCTTTTAGCAAAAGATATCTGCAGATTTGTAACAGCTAGTAGTGTTGCGATATGTAAGCCCAAGTCCAATTGGGAATAGGTTATAAATAGAAACCTTTATAACCTAGTTTGATATAGAAAACCGTGTCTACAAAAGATGTAGTCATTAGGGTTTCTATAGGTAGACCACCTAGGCTGTGGGATGGCTGCCATGTCCTTCTCGAAACCTATAAGTAAGAGAAGTTATTGTTCTCACTCGAAACCTGTAGGTAAGAGTTGAGTATTTTGTTCATGATTGAAGTTGTGAAGCAAGATCAAGTTAGTGTTCATTGTTAATTGTTTAAATAGTTGTTGCAGGGTTGTAACAGTTAGGTATCACTAGGGAGTGAGCAGAGGTTCTCTTGTCTTAGATGGAGTTCTAAGATAAAGGTTGCATTGGGTAGTGACTAGGTAAACCAGAGGTTGTTTATCTGTAAACCAGAGGTTGTTTACATAAAATAGTACTACTGATAGTGAAATATTCTTCCTGGCTCGGTAGCCCCCATAGTAGGTAGTTAAACCGAACTAGGTTAATAATTCATTGTGTTATTTATCTTCTGAAATGTATTGTCTGTTCAGTCTTGGATGTTGTAACGTCGCGTATAACATCAGGTTCAGGTTTGATAGCTGATCCATTTACAGAACCAATGAAGTTTACAATCTGGTTATGTTGACTAAACAAACATGATCCCAGTACTCATGGACTCCTTCTTAGGGGTAATTAAAAATTGGGGATCTTTCTGTTCTGCCTTTGCTAAGTTAATAACAGATCAGATGTATTGACATCATGATTGACATTCTGAGTCTGTCATACCAAAATTTCAATTGGTATCAGAGCAGGCATCCTTTCTGTTTCTGGATGAGATCCATGAGGGATACTTTCTGGTTGTGCTGAAGGTAGAAGATTGTTTGAACAAGAAGTGTTCATATTGTATGGTCCCTTGAAGTGGAGGATGGACCTATATATGGAGGATTGGACCAACCTAACTAGAGCTGTTGGTGCTGGTATAAAGGAGAGCTAAATCCAAAGACTTCATGCGGGAGTGAAGAATTTGAATTGAACTAATTAGCCTGTATCTATGTACAGAGAAGAAACGTATCAAAACCTTCATGCGGGAGTGAAGATGTTGATAAGGTAACCTCTGTATCTATGTGATTTTATCAGGTCAGGAAGTTGGTTAGGTCTAGTCTGTTGCTTGGTGTAGAAGTAAGCATTGTGCAAAGTTGAGTTGCAGTCAATCCTTGGATGTCATGCTTACAATTGATTCATGGAGTAAGCATTGTGTGAATTCTGTTGAAGTATGGCTATTTTCCGCTACATAGCCTCTAGTGCAACCCCTATTGTATAGGAAAGATTCTAGGGTTATTTATATTCAACAGAATGTATGGCAGAACTTTACAGCTATAATTAAAGTGTCAAAGATAATTGAGTAATCTCTCAAGTCCATTCATAATGGCATGGTTTATTAGAGCTGTTGAATATCAACTGATCAATGATATTCATAATCATCTACAAGTGTGAACCTTGAAGAATTTCAAGGCTGGAGTGTTCCTAGAAGGAGGAACAGATGTCCTACCGGATGTTGGGACATTAGTACTGGTATGCAGTAGCTGAAGAACAGATGTTCTGGTGCTAAACTAATGTAGTGTGAGAACATTGGTTTGGAACCTACTCCTGGTCTAGAAGAGGAGACATCTGATTATAAGTTGATCAGGACACGATCAACATGTGCTTCTACTCCAAATCCTATTTTATGGGAGGTTAGAAGTAAAAGCTCAGTGCCAAAGAAAACTCATGAAGGTATTTTTAAATCAATATGAGCATACATCTGGTATTTTCCTCTGATCAAAGGAACCAGATATGTGAATTTTCATTCAAAACCATAGAGCAGTTGTTAGAGCTGAATACTGTGTCTCAACCACAGTGAAATATGATCAAGAATGTTTACTGCCCTAGTTGTTATCCAGAAAGGGTAGTGTTATTTGGAATCAAGGAAGTCAGATGGCTCAAAAGAATCTGACTAATTTAGTGTTATGTCATGACTAAGTCTGTTCCAGAAACCTAAATGAGGGAATCTCCTCTATATGTACAAACTATGGCATCCATCAGCTCAAAATTAGAATGAAAGTCTAAAGAAAAGCTTATTGAGATGCTGGCTATTCTATTCCTTGATATGTCTGGATGTTGCTGATAATTGCACTCTTTTGTTTCCACCCCAAGTGCTATGAATTAGATGTTAGAGATGTTAACCAAGAACCATGAAGGATGATGTCATATCAGATGTTACAACATCATCTCAAGATCCTCAGTTTCTTTTTGTTGTGTTTGCCAAGAGAAAAATATATAAGTGTGAAGAGGTAATCAGTCAGAATGATCTAGTGTGAGTAGTAAATTCTAACTAAGTAACTAATAAAGTACTTTGACGGGAGACTTAGTACCTATTAGATGAGAAGTCCTTCCAGTTATGTATTCAAGGACTAGTGTGAACTAAAGGTCCGTGTTCACCGTTATCTTCACAAGTTTAAGAAGTGTGGCAATGGTATCTGGTGAAGCATACTGATTCTGTTAAATATCTTGATGGGAGCTGGATATTTTGCAATGTCTGTATGAAAAGCTCAGACTTATCAGCTGAAGATTGATTTATGGTTATACAATCATAGTTTCTTCTACTTCAAGTTGCAGAGTGTGGCAATCCGAATCTTGTGTAGCAAGTAAACTGAAGTTTCTAAATTTGGAAACTCACTGCAAGAAAATAAGGGTTTTACGACACAAAAATTGTGACAATTACTTGATAACTGTCGTAACTCTAATATAGAGACGCGTGTCACGATGGTATACACCTACCGTCCTTACATTTTTTAAAAATTATTAAATATAACGATGATTACATAACTACCGTCCTAGAAATCAGTTAACGACGGTTTAAAAACCGCCCTAAATTATATGTTACGACAGTACATTAACCGTCGCCCACCAAACCAAATAGCCATTAGTTTTATCTGATTGATCATTATTGTTTATGGCTCAAACTAGCCATGCCATAAGTTTGCTACGTTAATTTTTTTGAGCATGTGACCAATAATGTCAAATGGCGGTGCCATGTCAGAGAGAAGGTTTCAGGTATGGGCTACAGGGAGAATCATGCTTGGGTATGGGGCTTATACTTAATCAAGTCCTAGCTGACAGTAGAAGGGAAGGAGTTGTGGAATGATCTTCATTCAGTATTGTAGGGTGTTCACTTGGTTTAGCTGTGGTGTGATCTTCGTTCAGGAATGATCTTCGTTCAGTATTGCAGGGTGTTCACTTGGTTCAGCTGTGGTGTGATCTTCGTTCAGGAATGATCTTCGTTCAGTATTGCAGGGATGTTAAATCAAGTTTTTAGGATGTTATACTTTGATTTCTTCATTTAGTTCAATGTCAAAAACTAATGTTTGTACTCAAATGAAAGTTATTGATATTCTGGTAAAAGATGTGTTGTTATTATGATTTTCTTATAAATTCATCATTTTAGCGGGGGTTATAACCTCCCGTAGGTTGTTTTAAACCGTCACAATTAGCGATAAAAATGAAACAATAAATCATATTCACAACGATTTGAACCGTCGCAATCTATAAATAAAACAAAAATTCACGACGGTTTGTACCGTCGCAATCAATAATGAAAACAAAAAACAAACAAAAATTCATGACGGTTGGTAACAGTCGTAATATTTAGTTTACGTCAGTTCCCTACCCGTCGTGAGTGTGAACGACGGTTGGTGTGACGGTTTTGACAACCATCGCGAAACAGCCTGGGGACGCACGTTTCTGCGACGGTACAACAACCGTCATAGTTAGTAATTTGTGGCGCTTTTAACCGTCATAATCTGCCAAAATAACCGTCGCTATCTGCCAATTTTCTTGTAGTGACTGTGGCAAATTCCAAATGAAGGGTGCTTCAAGGACGAACATCAAAGATGTCCTAAATTTGTATATCTCAATGGGAGTAAGAGAGTATGAAGATCAGCAAAGACAATGTTATTCTGCTTCTAATCAAATGGAAAGTCTTTCAAAGACTAATCTTTAAGCCAAAAGAATAATGTCACACAAGATGTCAGAACATAACTCAAGACATGTCTATTCTTAAAGACCAGCAAGGATTATTCTTTGTCTTAACATCTAAAAACATGTATTGATGGTGTGTATCACTTGTTCTGACTTAGTGCATGTTCCAACCTATGCACAAGTTCACCTAATGCAGTTCTTCTTCAAATAACATCTCTTGATCACGACTTAAATAAAAGTCCAGGTATGTTGTTTAAAATTGCTCAGGTTTCTAGAGTCTTTTCCGTTTCATACTTTTGAGTCTTTTTTGAGTCTCTCATGTTCTTCTTTTGGATATAAGTAATTTCTAGAGTCTAGGTTATGTTTGTCAAATTATGACAAGCATAGGGTATAAGGGTAGTGTTCAGACATTGTTTAGTCTGAGGTCATTCTTTACATTTGTTTTGTAAAGAGTAGAGTCTTGTTTCGTGTCATGAACACAAATTGTTTCTTGTGTTCTAAGTCATTCTATAGAGACATGTTATCTCTATGGATAGTCAGAGTTTTTGAGTTTTGATGTCTGACGAACTTATGTCTTGGGTGATGTCAACATCACAATGTGCTATTATCCTGGAATAATGTCTAGGAATGTGCATGTGAAGTTTGAAAAAGCGACATTATTGTCTAAAGTGGCAGTTCAGACGTAATGTGGATTAGAATGGGTAGGTTCTGATCTTGATGTTAGTAATATGTTCTGGCAATACATAATTACTCTCATGATGAAGACTTCACTAAGTGAGTATGACTATGAAGACAAAAGTTTTATTATCTGATCAATATAGCTAGAGACAAGGAGGATCCGTCTAGTTCAAAGAGTGTTAATCGTTGTTATGTGTTTTGACAGATTTCTTCTAGAAGTTGTGACATTTTACACCAGAACATCCTGACAGTTCATACTGGTTTTAAACCTCGAAAGATTTGATTGAAAAATATGAGAATCTAGAATATTCAGATAATCATTACACGCACAGACAATCAAGGGATGGGTAGGACAAATGCATATTATTTTATGTTTTTAGAAAAAAAAAATCTTTGAGATTTCTTCTAGAAAACTAATATTTTATTTGATTTTATTTGTTCCTAATTTATGAAAAGATCTTAATTTGTGAAAAGATCTTGCAGCTGTTTTTGAGAAAAGAGAAGATTGGATTCATATTAAAGTCTAAGCCCATTCTGCAAGTATCTATAAAAAGGAACTTTGGAAACCTAGTTTGCCTAGCTTTCTTGGAAGGAAAACCGAGGGTGCAATAAAGGTTGCTATTTTGGATGTCTCTAAAGCTCTTCGTGTTTTTTGTTCTTTTGTGTCACTCATGTATCTTCTGATACATTGACGTGGACGTGTGTTCTCATTCTTGAAGCTTTTAAGCAAGAGAGTTGAGTGTTGTTCTTGATCAAAGCTTTTAAGAAAGATCAAGTATTTTTCTTAGTTAGGGTGCTTAACTAAGTATTTTGTTTATTGGAAAGTGTAATCTTTCTACTTGGGTTCCCTTAGTCACAGGGTGTGTGACTGTTTTATCACTGTGGTGATTGGAAGTAGGATGGTGATTTCTCAGGTCTAGATGTTGACTTCTAGGAAGAAGTAGCTTTGGGTAGTGATTAGGCGATAAGTTGTAAACTAGGGTGTTTAGCTTTGAAATAATACTGCTGATAGTGAACTTCTTTCTTGGCTTCGTAGCACCCAGATTAGGTGTTGCTTGCACTGAACTGGGTTAACAATTTATTGTGTTATTTATCATTCTGTCATTTACTTTTAGTTTTGATAAGTGTGATGTAAGTCAGCAGATGTTATAACATCTGTCTTGACATCTGTTATAAGTGCCAGAATTTCATAAACCTTCGGTTTCCTTAAAAACCGAGGGACAACATAATCACATTTTACTATAAAAGCACTTGTTAAATAGATTTTACCCTAATCTTAACTTATATGTTTGCCACCCCAAACTAGTAGGCATCATTCTTTAGGATGGATTGTAAGACAGAAAAATCTTCAATGTTCTTCTACCCTTGAACAAAATATTTTTTTCTGCCCTTGCAATCTATCTCACATAATGGTATTGATGTTGTATTTTTGGAACAACTCTCTGTTAAAGAGTGTTGGAAAAGTTCCCTATGGTAGATTGCAAGTGCAGAAAATAATTCAAGCTTCCAAGTTAAACAAAGAAGGTTGTTCAACCTTTAAAATAATATATGCAACAAAATATGGAATTGCAGCGATGATGATGAATCTGGGTTTTTTTAATATTCTGTGTAAACAATGTAATGTTTTAAAAAAATTAGATATCATTCACCTCGATTTTATTATAAAACTGAGGGGCTTATTTATTTTATCTTATTTTTCCATTGAAAATATAAAATACATTTCCTCTCGTTTTTTTTTTTAAAACTGAGGGAACATGTTACACCGCTACAACAACAAATCTCTATTCTACATTCTTAAAGGAATAACACTCAAGATATTGCCAAGACATCAATCCACAACAAACTATCTACATACACCATTATATATATTTCTAGTCAAAGCATTTGCCTTGATAACATTTGCTCAAAATAATGAAATCTTGGAACTTAAAGAAGCTTGGAAAAGTTCTCTATGATGGATTGCAAGTGCAGAAAAATCATTTTCCAAATTTGAAACAAATAATTCCTTACTTGGGGTAGATAGCTCGTTAAAAGTTGATTGCATGCAGTCCATAGAACTTAAAAATAATTAGCACAAAATCTATCCAACAGGATCATGATTAGAGCAAAGATGTGTTATTCTCCAAGAACAACAACTACTATGATAACACTACATTTGTTGTAATAATGTAATTTAATATTCTGTGTAAACAATGTAATGTTAAAAAAACTTATACACCTTTTACCTTGATTTTTTCAGAAATCGGGGGAATAGTTTTGGCATGATAATTGAGAATAATGATCAGCATCATTAAACAAATATGTGTCGTCAATTTCATGAGTATCATTGCTCAAGGCACTCCCATTAGTGATCTGCGTGAAACCTAACAAACATCCATTATAAAAAGCATTATGAATATCAATAATTGTTAATAAAACATATAACATGAAAATTTTGAAGCGTAAAAAACTCAGTAAAGTTCTCTACAATGGATTGAAAGAGCAGAAAATAAATTGTGTTTAAGGTTTATGTTCTTCAAGAATCAATTTTTTTTACGGTGTGCATCAATAATCATATATTCATTCATTTAACTAACTATTTTCTTGTTTTACATCAAAAAAAAATTAATACAAAAGGGATCTGGAATATATTGCATCCAACATTTTATCTTCTCCGATATTTCAATGAAACGAGGATCTAACATCTGATCTTCACCGACAGTGAAGATGATGAATCAGTTTTAAATTTTGTTATATATATTTATAGAAATATTCTGTGTAAAAAATAATATTATGGGTAAACAATTAAATTATAAATATTTTGTAGTTAGTAATGAATTTTAAAAAAATATCAAGCATACCCCTCAATATATTAATAAACCGAGAGGTTTGATGCGGTAGTTTTGACATACCTCTCCCAGAGCCAAGATAGCCAAAAGTGAGCACCCTTCATAGTCCTAAACTCCTCCTTCACTTGCTCATTAGTAACCCCCAAGTTTTGTACTACAGTCATACGTGCAGTCTCCTGACTAATGATAAGAGCAGTGAAGAAACTACCTCCTAGAAGAATATGGAACAAAAAAGAGACATCATCAAATATAATTGTCATCTCACCAAATAGAAGATGGAAGAAAGATGTATCCTAGTGCCATAGCTCAACAAAGAATGTGAATAGTTGACTGTCGAGTATGGTTAGCCAACAATACACCAATGGAAGGAGACCGCAATCCTCAACAATCGCCTTCACCTTCGGTGGCTTCACGACATATGAGATTTTCTTTAGCTTCAACCCGTGAGTGGACACTTTTAATAGAATTCGGCGTTGTAACAAATGAAGTAAAAACCATCGGTTAATTTCAAAGTATCAATGATAAATAAAGTCACATCATTGGCATATCATATGCATACCTCGCCATATCATAATTTGGATGCCACATTATCCGCATATCCAGTGAGCACAGAACAATCATTGGGCCCACGAGGAAATCCTTCATCAGTGTGTATCGACGGCTCTATCGAAGCCGAAGCAGTGACCCCTATCTCAACAGGAGGAGTAACCTTCATATCATCCATAGCAGGTGCCTCACTAGTCGTATGCGGCGTATGCGCCTAAATAGTTGTTTGTGGAGTAACCTCTGTAGTAATCGGAGCCTCTGACTCAGAAGGATGAGGCACATTTGTCGTCTCTAAAGGATGAGACACCATATGCACGTCATCTTGAACCGGTGCCTAAACCTCAACTGGCTCATCATCATCTCTCGTCTATTCAGAAGTAAATCTAGATCCTCCATGTCGGGTAGTGCGGGATGCACAAAACTGAAAATGATCAGCCATACGCCTCCTGTGAGAACCGGTCGAGGCTACTCTCCCTGCCCGAAGGTGCGAGTCATCTACATCACCTTGTCTCGCTCGAGCCGCCGCAACAACTTTAGTTTTATCACGCTATCGAGAAGCAATTGTCTCACCGGATCCTCTAGTTATCACATAAAATAAAACAAAATTATTTAACCTACCGAATTTTTCAAAAAATATGCTACCTTTTTGAAGATTTCTGAATTTAAAAAAAAAAAAAAACCAATACCATTATGAATTTTTACCGGATTTTTCTACTAGAAAAATGTATGCATTTTTAACGGATATTTTCACAAATTTGGAAAAATGTATGCATTTTACCAGATATTTCTAAAAACCCATAAATATGTAAGCATTTTTACCGAATTTTTAAAAAAATTCAAAAAAATATGTGCATTTTAATCGAATATATCCAAAAATAAGTAAAAATGCATGAAAAATCTAAATAACACTAAAAAATGCATTTAAAACTCATACCTATTGGTCCTAAATTATAAATGTCCGATAGTCTGTATGGAAAATCGTGAAATTGCCAGAGGTTTTGAAAAAAATCGAAATACAACAATGTTTTTGTGAAATGACTTTTAAAAATTTTATATGATTAAAATAATAATTACATAGAGGTTGTGGGGGTGCCTGAAGTAATTGGGATGTCAGATAAAATCTCTAAAAACTCATAGGCTTGTTATCACAAAGCCCAATCCACATCTCTGTGAAGAGGCCCATCATACACTAAAGACTCCCTGTGAAATTGTATCACAAACCATTTGGAATTCGCACTCATATCAACTTGTCGGAGAAAGCAAAACCCGGCCGGCAAAATCAGGCGGAGCATCGTCGCAGGAAGGAAAGGTGAGAAGGTTCGTTATTTTTCCGTCTTTAATTTACCCGTTTTACCTTCCAGTCTCCTTGTAGTTACATCATAACCGACTAATTTGATTTTTAGGGTTTAGATTTCAGCATGTACTTTGCCTGTAATGACACATTTCATGTGAATTGGAATATCAATTAGGAGTGGTTACTGAAATTGGATGTAGTTTGAATTTGATGTTTCATGTTTTTAGCTTTCTCTGCTATGTTCATGATGAAATGAACCAATTTGATGCCATATTTATAGTCTACAATGCTTTCGAAAGGGCATAAACTGTTTGTTTGTTTGTTTGTTTGTGTCAATGTAGTGCAAATCTGGTTTCTGTTTTATTTCATATAGCTTGCTGCTCAGCTTTTGACTGTAGGGATGTTGTTTCAGGGTGCAGATCAGATAGTGCTTGCGTGTTAAAACTGCGTTGTTTTTCCGATAATTAGTCACCATTTTGATTGAATAAAAACATGAGGATTACCACGTTTTCAAGATATATTCGCCGTCTCCCTCGGCCTAGAGCATTTGTGCCTCTGCAATCTCGAGCCTTCCAGCCTGATGTTGCTACTAGAGATTCTAATGCCAGGCCGATTAAGTACAAAATTCCTCAATCTTATGACCCTTATGGCCCTAGACCTCCACCTTCAGACAAAATCGTCCAGCTTGCGGAACGTATCGCAGCGCTATCGGAGGAAGAACGCGGTCATATTATGCCTACTTTGTCGGAAAGATTAAAGCTTCCGAAGCTGGAGCCGATTTCAACTGAAGGCATGGACTTGGGTTCGGAAGGCGGTGCTGGGCCAAAGGTTGAGGAGAAAAAGGCAGAGAAGACGGCTTTTGATGTCAAGTTAGAGAAATTTGATGCTGCTGCAAAGATCAAGGTGATTAAGGAGGTGAGAGCATTTACTAACTTGGGATTGAAAGAAGCTAAAGATCTTGTTGAAAAGGTACCAACTGTTCTTAAACAAGGAGTCACAAAAGAAGAGGCTAATACTATTATAGAAAAAATAAAAGCCGCCGGAGGAGTCGCAGTTATGGAGTAGGTTTTTCAGTTGTTGGATTATTAGCGTAGATCACAAATTTTTCTTGATGGCCAATGTGTTTTTATGTTACCATATGCATGATGAATTAATGGTTAGAAGAAATTTCTCAGGGGATGAAGTGGATTTAAACTTTGAGAACTGATTGTTGGATAATCTGTTTGAATAAAAAAAATTCTTAGTCTGAGTTTTTCTGGGTAATCATACTCTCACTTGTAACTGTTGTTTTAGTTTGACATTTGTAATAGTCACATCTACTTTTACAAATGAAAATTTTCTGGAACTGTAGGGAAAATTGTGAATGGAATTTTCATTTAAGTTATTTGAGAATCTTGTGGTTGATATGCCAAACTTTTTGGTCTTCTAGTTCTATGTAGATTGATGATCTACTTATCTAGAGTTGTGCCTTTATTTTTTGTTACACAGCTTTTAATCTAGGCTTCTTCATTCTTCTGGTTATCAATGTTTTTTTTTTGACATAGTTCTTTCAGATTATTTCAGTATGGCTTTTTAACTTGGGGCACGTAGATTCTGAGTTGGAATTTGAGTGTCACCTTATGATTTGTTGATTGCTGAATAATGAAGGATGACTTGAAATCTGAGTATCATATAGAACACAGTCTTCTTTTATCGATGGTTATCTGCTGATAAAATTTTCTTTTCTTTTCTGCTGTCTTGTGTCTGTCAAATAGGGAATCGATACTCTTGTGAGATGAGGTCGATGAAATCTCCCCCTTCGATTGAAAAGAAAAGAAAATAGGTTTACAGTGAAATAAATGGAGAAAGGAGATTTGCCAGGGGAGATTAGAAAACATGTGAGACATTTTGAGAGAATCCATTCTCTTGTCAAATGGTTAGGTTAGATTAAATTGTGTTCAGAAATGGGCCTTGTTTGCCTACTAGATCTCCACAATTTATTAACTTTTTGCCTACTAGAGCTCCACAATAAATTGGTGTCTTGAGAAGAAAATTGAATTTTTGAGACTTGACAATAATAATGTCAATCAATTAATATATGGTTTTTAGGCAGTTTTTGTTGGAACATCAATTCAGGGCTTAACATGGGGAGTATTTATGTTGGGGTTTTTTCTTCTATGCATAACAAATATTTGTGAGAGACACAACACAAACTTACCAAAAATCCTAATGAATTTTCATTGTTGTGTATTGGTAAATAATTGATGGAATGGAATGGAACATATGGAATCTACTCCGTCCAATTTTTTATTTTTTGTTCCATTCAATTTGGGGTGTATGTAATGGAATGAGATATTTAAAAAAAAAAACCAAACAAGGGATTGAGATCTATATTTTATTCCGCTCTGCTCCATTATGTTCCATCAATCCAAAAATGGCCTAAGATAATAAGTGTATGAGTTCTCTCACTTATAAATGTTCAAGTCTCCATTTTTCTAATCAATGCAAGTCTTTTTCACACTTTGTTTCTCTAAGTTTCCAACTCACACTTGTTATTTTCAACACTTCTCCTCAAGTGTGAGTCTATCAACAATTTTTCCCCTCAAATGAAAGCTCTTTCATCCACATACACTTGTATCGCCGGTGACACTCTTCAACGAGACACCTCCTATTCACCACCATGTGAGAAATACTTTTGATAGAAATAATTCGGTCCTTCACTCGAATCAAAAGCTCATGATATCACTGTTAAATCATCAATTTGGAGGATCAAACATTTTTTTTACTTAAGACTTACCTTATGAGCCACACATTGTGAGAGATTTATCATATATTTACCAAAAAGCATAGAACAATTTGAATCACACTATTAAAATATTTTTGAAGTCATTTTTACTTGCATTATAAATACTTGCTTTTCGTCTTTATTTCATTTTGAAAACTTGTTATCCTTCTTCAATTCTTTCAACCACTCATTTATTTCATTGAAAATTATTTGATGGCTGATCGAGGAAAATTTGAATGTTATTTGGAATTACAATTAGATTAAGGAATAATCAATTGTATGTGATAGAAAATTTTCAAAGCACCGATTGAGGTTAGTTGTTTCTAAAAGAATAAAATGTTCTAAATTACTTTGCTTGTATATTCATTTTATTGTGCATATTAGTTTAGATAGAATTACTCAAACTTAGTTTGTTGTATTGTTGAGTTTGATCAAATATCCAACATTCTAATTGATTATCTCAACCAATTATCATATAATATGTTTTAGATTGATTACTGTTTTTCAAATTTTGAATTTTGCATTCGATTAAGCGGTTTTCGATTTGTATTCGTCCATTAGCACATAATTAATAAAATTATTTTAAAAAACCTTTTTAACCTCATTCTAGATTATATATGTCATACCGCCTAAAAAAATTCTTACTTGTTATATTCATTTAACTTTCATTTTTTAGGCGAATGAAATTTGTATTGGGAAAATAAAAAAAAAATAAGAACACAATCACAACACAAGAATATAATGTGGAAACTTTAAAATCTGAAAAAAAAATCACAATCATTGTCAATAGACAACCAGAGAATAACATTATGTGAAAATTGTTACAACACATAATATACCCTCAAATATCTCAGACCTACAGGACACCCACACCCTCCAAAACAAATATTTAACTACATCTCACAATACTCTAATACAAGAGCATAAGAGAACATAGAAAGTCAAATACAAGTTTAAAGTGATTTTGACTAGTGCATATTGTAATGAAAAACTTGAATCCTTTATATAACATTAGACTCCCTCTTCCTCACAAAACTAAGCGATGTGAGACTTCTTCAACATATATATTTTCAACCAAACCCAACAATCTCCACCTTGATTGAAAATATTACATAAACTTTTATTGTCTTTACCGACAATCATACTCCAACATAAAGAGTGTCAACATGTATATTTTCAACCAATATCAACAATCTGCACCTTGATTGAAAATAATACATCAAATTTCATTGTCTTCACCGATAATCATACTCCATCATAAAGAGTATAGTCACTTGAAGCTACACCATTCCAAAAAATTTCACATTTTCTTCACCGACAATCATAGTTTTAAGAACTATCATACTCTCTCATGAAAAATATATTTTACTTGAAGCTAAAACACTCCAAGAACTTCACATTGTTATCACCGACAATCATATACTTTAGCATGAAGAATAAATTCCACTTGAAGTTAAACCACTCCAAGAATTTCACATGCCGAAAACCAGGTCAAAACTTTATGGTGTAAGTTCCTTGTTGGCAGGAAGCTCTTCAACAACCGACATAATCTTGCACCTTGTGTAATCTTAATTGTATCAACACATCTTTGACTTGAATTTTTCACTAGTAAAAAATAATTCTTTCATCAATTTTCTCTAATCCAAACTGCACATTGAAACTTGTGACTGCAGTTCAACAACTCTTTCACAACACTACGCTTCTTTTCTGATGTGGAAGATCGGACAAACTGCAACTTCAGAGAATACTAAGAACTTATATCCCCGGATCGAACCAAAAACTATGATCCCATTTGTTGAGAAAATAACAAACCCCAGAGAGAAAATAGGAACAAAATAACAACACAAGCGATTAACGTGGAAACTCCAAAACCAGAGAAAAAACCACAACCGTTGTCAATAGATAACCAGAGAATAACACTATATGAAAATTGTTACAACACATAATATACCCTCAAATACCTCAGGCCCCATTACACCCACACCCTCCAAAATAAATATTTAACTACATCTCACAATACACTAATATAAGAGCATAAGAGAACAAAGAAAGTCAAATACAAGCTTAAAGTGCTTTTGACTGGTGCATATTGTAACGAAGAACTTGAATTCTTTATATATCACTAGTAGCAAACCCGTGCATACGCACGGGTTCTGGTATGATGCGCGCATTTATTTACATAATATATTTATTTTAAATAGAATATTTAAAATGAAAAAATATTTAAATCAATAATAAATTTTTCGTATATCAAAATATTTAGATCAATAATAATTTTTTTCTCTTATATCATTCTTGGATCATAAATATCATCTTTCTTATATATAAATATGTAGACAAGAATATATTTTTCCCGTTTTCAAAGAATATTTATGTTTAGGTATCTTTTACAAAAATATTTGGATAAATTGTAAATTTTTGTATATAAAAATATTTAGATCAATAATAGATTTTTTTCTCATATACCATTTTTGAATAAATTTTTTATGAATCTAAATACCATTTTTCGTATATAAAAATATTTAGATCAATAATAATTTTTTTCCATATACAAATATTATTTTTGTTTAGGTATCATTTATAAAAATATTTGAATGAATAGTAAATTTACGTATAAAAAAATATTTAGATCAATAATAGATTTTTTCCCGTATATCATTTTTGAATAAATTTTTTTTGGATCATAAATTCCATTTTTCGTATATAAAAATATTTAGATCAATAATAGATTTTTCCCGTATTTAAATATTATTTATGTTCAGTATCATTTACAAAAATATCTTAATCAATAGTAAATTTTTTTATATAAAAATATTTAAATCAATAATAGACTTTTTCCCGTATACCATTTTTGAATTAATTTTTTTGGATCATAAGTACCATTTTTCATATAGAAAAATATTTAGATCAATAAAAAAAAATTCCCGTAGACAAATATTATTTATGTTTAGGTATCATTTACTAAAATATCTGAATCAATAGTAAATTTTTGTATATAAAAATATTTAGATCATTAATAGATTTTTTCCCGTATACCATTTTTGAATTAAATTTTTTTGGATCATAAATACTATTTTTCATATAGAAAAATATTTAGGTCAATTATAGATTTTTTCCCGTATACAATATTATTTATGTTTAGGTATCGTTTATAAATATATCTGGATCAATAGTAAATTTTTGTACATAAAAATATTTAGATCATTAATAGATTTTTTTCCGTATACCATTGTTGAATTAAATTTTTTTGGATCATAAATACTATTTTTCATATAGAAAAATATTTAGGTCAATTATAGATTTTTTTCCCGTATACAATATGATTTATGTTTAGGTATCGTTTATAAATATATCTGGATCAATAGTAAATGTTCGTATATAAAAATATTTAGATCAATAATAAAAAATTTCCCGCATATCATTTTTGAATTAAACTTTTTGGGATCATAAACACCATTTTTCATTTAGAAAAATATTTAGATTAATTATAGATTATTCCCGTATACAAATATTATTTATGTTTAGGTAATGTTTACAAAAATATCTATATCAATAGTAAATTTTCGTATATAAAAATATTTAGATCAATAATAGATTTTTTCCCGTATACCATTTTTGAATAAAATTTTTTGGATCATAAATATCATTTTCCGTATATAAAAATATTTAGATCAATAATAAATTTTTTTCCGTATACAAATATTATTTTTGTTTAGATATCATTTATAAAAATATTTGAGTGAATAGTAAATTTTTGGATAAAAAATATTTAGATCAATAATAGATTTTTTCCTGTATACCATTTTTGAATAAATATTTTTTTAATCATAAATAATATTTTTCTTATATAAAAATATTTAGATCAATAATAGATTTTTCTGATACAAATATTATTTATGTTTAGATATCATTTACAAAAATATAGTAAGTTTTTGTATAAAAAAATATTTAGATCAATAATAAATTTTTCTCTTATATTATTTTTTATTAAAATTTTGTGGATCATAAATACTATTTTTTTTAAAAGAGTAAATGAAGTATAGAGAGATTAAGGTAGAAAACTAAAAAGGTGAAGAGAGAGAAAGAATGGTGAAAATAAGTTATAATATAGTTGAATAAAATATTAAGATATAATGGACAATTGTGTGGATAGACCAAAAAACCAACAATTTTAATAGGTGTACAAAAAGTAAGGATGGGTAATTTTGTAAAAACCAGAGCCACTTATTTTCTTATATTATAGATTGGAATTCTTCTTCCTTCATAAAACTAAGCGATGTGAGACTTCTTTAACATATATATTTTTAATAAACCTCAACAATCTCCATCTTGATTGAAAATAATACGTAAACTTTCATTGTCCTTACTGACAATCATACTCCACCATAAAGATTATCAACATGTATATTTTCAATCAATCTCAACAATTTTAGTATAAGATTGATAAGAATAAGTTGCAGTATAATGTATCATCTTGTAAATATATAGGTTGGCGGAGGAAGAAACAGATATAGAACTTAGTAGAGATTTTATTTAATGGAAGAATATTTATCGATTGAAGATTGCACTAGTTGTTATCTAATGTTTCTTTGTAAACCAGTGAGAAAGGTTCTTGAAATTGGAACTCGTCTTTCAGTAATGAGTATTCAATCAACGAAACATACTATGTCTTTTTGAATTTTTTAAAAGAGACTTGCTAATATTTCATGATGTAACTTTAAACAAATTAAGTCCCTCAGAATATTTGTGTTTGCATGAAGATGGTTGAATATCCAATTGTCCACACCAAACAATTTGTTAAATCACAGTATTGTTTTATCAAATGAGATTTTGTGTACAAATGGGGCGGCTAGAGGAAGCTACAAATTATTTATTGTATCAATTCTCATATTTTAGTAGGGCGTAACAATTTATAAATTAGATTGGCTTATATTTCAAAGCATTGTGTCTAATGCAATTATGCAACTGTTGATCACATTCTTTCGAGAAATTAACTTGTCACCTTTTTTTTAGACTTGTCACCCTCTCAATTTTTTTAATTCAATTTTACCCTTAAAATAAAAATTGGAAAACAAAGAATTTCTGAACCAAATATCCGGTATGCACCACAAAATTTCCAGTACTAAATACCTAAAATTCAGTTAATTTTAAATTTCCGGTACAACATACAGAAAATTATAGTTTATTTGAAATTTCCGATATACCGAAATATTGAAATTTCAGGTATATCGAAATTTTCAAATTTCCGGTATACCGGAAATTTCAAATAAACTAAATTTCCGGTATGTTTCAATTTTTTGTTTTTTAAACTGTTGAGATTTTGCCGACACTTTTGGAGGGTCCTGATTGTCAATTTTATGCTTGTTGTTTGTCATCTGATGTTTTTTAACTATGTTTGTTTGTTATTGATGTTATTTTCTTTATCTACTCGAAACATGTACTAGCCAAAAAGTTTATGCAATAAATAAGATGTTCGTACAAAATATACAAATATACAAATAATACAATGATAACAAAATAAATCTACATAGGTCCTCCACGGGCAACATCCGCCAACCTAGCTAAAATACTGTGGACCTCACCATCAGGGTTCACCAGACCCATGAGGTTATCCAAGTGAACTGCGATGTACTGCAAACGGCTGTCCTGGTCACCAACGGGAGGTGAAGGTGGTGGTGGGGGTGGTGAAGAAGCACTGGTACCTGAAGGCCCTGGAACATCAAATGCTGCGGCAGATGGGGGGCTGATCCTAGGGTGTGACATTCTAAGGAACCACTCCAGGTATCCATCCTGACACTGCCCAGGCTGCTGAACCGCAACGACTGTATCCATGATCTCACGGGGGGCTGAGGATATGACTCTGAAACCAACGATCAATGCCACCAGTTAGAGCCTCCGAGACCGGCCGTGGGATGCCCTGTATATAACCAAACTGACGTAGACACCACTCAGGCAAGTGCATAGCCACATGGCTCTCCCATCTGACATACCCTGAATATAAGGAAGATACATCAGAAGGATGATGAGAACGGTGACTTGTATATGGTGTCCAGATGACATCATCCATCATTAGAGCATCCAGCCTCCATCTGTACTCCATCAAGGGTGTCTCTCCTGGAAGGGTTTGTCTAGCCTTCCACCTCATCGTACAAGGGTCAGCAGCCGCACAACCCTGGGTCCTCCGCTCACAGATGCAAGGGAAGTGCTCGTAGATCCAACACTGCAAAAATAAAAATAATCAAGCCCATGTAAAATATAATAAAACACAAAAAACCATGTAAGAATATATACCTGTAGCAAGCTCAGATAACCAGCAAGATGTCTGGTGTCAGGACGAGAAGCAGCATTAAGCGCCGTGTATAGTATCGTTAGAGCAGCCACTCCTCAAGCCCAACACGGGGTATCAAGGTCACTGAAGAGAGTAAGATAGCGGACATCTATATAATATGCAAACTTGTCCGCAAAGAGAGTACATGCCACTAGATGTAGCATGTACGCCCTAGCGGCAACCTTGTACCTCTCCGCATCGACAAGCTGCTGATAAACCTTCCTCAGCCAAGACATCCTGAGGTGGAAGCGTCGAGTGTCACCAAACTCCTTAAGCACAGTCAGCTCATCAACCTCTAACGCATGCACCACCGTCGTCTGGTCCCTATGAACTGGTGTAAAAAATGTACCAGCTATCGGAAGGTGAAACAGGGCATGCACATCATCCAGAGTCACCGTCATCTCCCCGAATGAAAGATGGAAGGATGATGTCTCCGGGTGTCATCTCTCTACAAAAGGTGATAATAGAGGGGCGTCCAGCATCGCCAGGGAGCATCCAGTAAAGTCCAACAAATGAAACTCCCGAACGATCCTCGCCATCTCCTCAGGCATCGGTCCCCGGGGAAGTTCTTCAACTTTGACCCATGAGAAGTGAGCTTCAGCACTGGACGCTCCTGTAACAAAAAAAATACAATTCAAAAAATAAAATTAAAACACAGTAGTATAAATCAAATTGCATAATAAAAATTAATCAATGTTACATACCTCGCGCTGCCATATCCTAAAAGCGACATGGTCAACATAGCCTGTCAAAACGGACATGTCAGAAGGTCCTCCTGGAAAAGCCTCATCAGTGTGTACTGATGGCTCTGTAGATGCAAATGTGGTGGTGTTCGTATCATGCACCACCCGCTCCTCAGCAACCCCCTCATCAGCCACAGTCACCCGCTCATCAACTCTAACCACCCCCTCATCAACAACAGGTACCTCCGGCTCAACCCTTGCAACCTCCGGCTCAACCCTAACATCCTCCCGAACAACATCTCCAACCCTAGCAACATCCTCTATAGCATCCTCCCGAGCAACAACCTCAACCCTAACATCCTCATCAACCTCATCTTTCCCGTCCACAATAGTGGAAGCTCTACCACCCCGACGCCGAGGTGCACGGACCCCCTACCCGCCTGCGCCTCCTCAGCCCTCTGTTTCTGGTAAGAACCGGTCGGAGCAACGCGTCCAGCACATAAGACTCACATACCAGCCTCATCAGCATCAGCCCGAGCACGAGCCTCGACTCTATCGATGACTCGACCCGCAACTATACCATCTCTGTCTCTAATCTTCACTGAAAAAAATTAAAATATAAGAAAAATAGAATTTTAAAATAAAATACAAAATACCGGAAATTTCAAATATTTCAAAAATTTCGGTACTTGACAAAATACCAGAAATTTTAAAATTTACGATATTTCTAAAATTTTATAAAGATACCGAAAATTTTGAAATTTCCGGTATAAAATACCGTAAATTTTAAAATTACCGGTATGAAAATACCAGAAATTTTACAATTTCCGGTAAAAAGTACCGGAAATTTCTCAAAAATATCAAAAAACTTACATGTATTCGCGAAATTTCCGGTAAGCTCCTCAAATTTCCGGTATTTCCCAAGAATTTAAAAAATCCGGTGCTCTCCGCAGATTTTGAAAAATATGATAAATGATTTTGGATAGACATTTTGGTCTTTTCATACATTTTGGGGAGTGTCATGGCTAATTTGGGGGATGACAAGTTAAATTCTCCATTCTTTCATGACTTAAAATAAACAATTCCATCATTTTTTTGACAAAAGGTTTTGCTTTTATTTTATGCTGAAAATCATTAGTTTGTGTAAGAAATGTGGTTGGGCCTAACTCATCCCTACAAAACCGACTTGTAGGGTGAGGATTTCCCTCACTTATAAGGACATGTTCAGGTCATATATTGTCCGATGTGGGACTCTTAACACACCACCTCACGTCCAGGACTAGACAACTAGAGCATGGAAATAAATGGTGGGTGGCCAGATAGCAGAAACCCTAGAAGGTGACCCATCGGATCTTAAAAGAGACTCTTGATACCATGTTAAGAAATGTGGTTGGGCCTAACTCAACCCTACAAAATCGGCTTGTAGGGTGAGGATTGCCCCCCATTTATAAGGACATGTTCAGGCAATATATTGTCCGATGTGGGACTCTTAACACACCCCCTCACGCCTAGGACTAGACAACTGGAGCGTGGAAATAAATGGCGGGTGGCCCGATAGCGAAAACCATAGAAGGTGGCTCACCGAATCTTAAACGAGGCTCTTGATACCATGTTAAAAAATGTGGTTGGAACTAACTCATCCCTACAAAACCGGCTTGTAGGGTGAGGATTACCCTCCGATGTGGGACTTTTAACAGTTTGTTCTTCTTAAGTATGAGACAAATACAATAATAGAAGTCTTGCTTGCATGTTAATCAATGGCCATTGCATTCTTTTAATTGTTTGGATATTTACTAGGTACTTACTATCTTACTTCTTCGTTGATAAACGTATTTTCGAATTGGATAATATATTATAGTTTTCTATTTTGTATCTTTTACTAGGATTTTGTTTTTCTTCAATTAATGTTACTCCTTTTTTTTTGTCTAAACACTTCTTGTCAACGAGGGAGGTTTATACTTTATGACGGAGGCATGTGCCTGTTGAGAATAATGCAAGTGTGAGTGTGGATAATAGTTTCACATTGAAAATGTATGTGATGATTTGAACATATATAAGTGGGAGAATCCACTCACCTATTACCTTAAGATTTTAGGTGGAGAAATGGTGTCTCTCCCACAAATGTGTGTTGTTCAAGCGGAATATCCGAAAAATAACAATACTCCCGAACTCAACCCTCCCCCGATTATTGTGCTAACAAATGGTATCAGAGTCTGGTTCGAGAAAGAGACCGGTTTACTTGTATCAAAAGTATCTCCACATGGTCGTTGGTACGTGTTTCACATGTGCGTAGAGTGCCACTAAATTTAATAAAAATATATTTATATAACAATTAATAAATATTTATTTATTTAAAATATTAATATAATATTAGAAATTATATGTAAATTTATATGATATATGAATAATTGTTTAGGGTCATGCTCGAGATGATTGTAATTTTTTTTAAATGTTAATTTTAAAACAAAAATATGTTCAGCTAAAATATAATAGAGTAGTTTTGTACTAAATTTTAAAATATTTTTTCATTATATTTTTAGAAAGTAAAATTTACTTTTCTATGTTTTTTTTAACACTAAAATGTAACCACTAGATTGGAGACAACTACTCATACCATCATTAATTAATTGGTTATATATAGAGATACATTGATAAACATTTTTATCAATAATAAAATTGAGAAAATTACACAAATAAAATTCAAAAACTTAGTAAATATTTTTTAAACATAAGAGCCTTTCTTTGATGACTATGTGTGAGAAGGATAAAATTCATGCCTTTTGGTGACTAAAGGTTCACATATCTTCTTTTAAAGTTCAGTATCAAATTTGGAGGATTAATCCGCTTCAGTGCATACTAGGCACTGGTGGCTAGGTTGAGTTTCGGTTGTCCTTATGTGAAGTGTGTGATTGTATTTTTGGGTAGCTCTTCTAATACATAGTGTGCTTGAATGGTTATTTTGTGGTTAAAATATTTTAGATTTTTCAAAAAAAAAATTAATTTATCTCTTTTAACATATCAATAATATGAAATATAAAATCAATTTTAAATTAAAAATTAATTTTTAATATAAATAATCATACTAAATTTGTTTCTTATCATTCTCATAAATTAAATAGGACTATAAATTAAATATGACTATTGGAGTCACCCATTTCTTTTTTAACTACTTTAGAGTCACACACATTTTTTTTAACTACTTCAGAGTCACATATTTCAATCACAAATAGTATAGTTGATATATCATGCAAACATACATGTTATATATCTCTCATAACTCATATATTAAATATTGCTCTTAGAATCATATATGTCACATGACAATGGATATTATGGTATATATGTTTATAAGTATAACATAATTGTAAATTTTAGCCACTATTATGTATCCATTATCTATAATAACTAGAGAAGTATATGAAGTTTCACACCCATTATTTATCGATATTATTATATTAATTAAATATTGTAAAGTTTGAATTGAAATAGAAAATATGTTTAATTAATTAAATTAATTCAATATAAAGTTAATATGATACAAAATAAAATTAAATACATAAATATTAGAAGATATTGTATAAATATACAAATATTTAAAAAAATTGAAAAGTAAAAATATTATACTTAGTGTATTTTTATTAGTTTTATTTATTATTGGTGTATTGTATTTATTCTTATTTTTACCAGGATAATATTAAAAAAGTTAATTTAACTAATTCTTCATCACAAATATTTTTTTATAAGATTTTAATTATAAACTATAGTTAGTATATTATATCTATTTTCAGCTTTATTTAAAAATATAAAATTAACTCATTAGTCTGTTATAAAACTTGTACCCTATTTATAAATTATATATTTTGACTATATATTTAGTGATTCATTTAAAGAAAAACAACTAAAAATAATGAATGGTATAAAAATTATAATTAATGTATTATAAGTATTATCTTTTGTATTGTCATGCATATCTCGTCAAAAAAATTAATAATGCAAAATAACACATAATAAAATATTAATAATAGAAAATAACATATAATATAAAATGTAATGATTATTGAATGGATGACATAATATGGCGAAGTACTGCATGAATTATTAAAAAAAAAATATTATAGTAAACTTTTTATTGTTATTACTAACCTAACTAACCTGATAACCATAACCACTATAGGGCAACATAGTCCATATAAGCATGGCTCCGAACAACAAAGGATGCTATCAGGACTGATCCTAGGTTTGGACAAACAGGTTTACAATCCAAGGCCTCTAAAAAATTACCGGCCTACAAAAAATAATAATACAAAAATATTATAATATGTATTTGTTACCGAAAATTTTCACAACTTTTAACTATTAACCCAATTGCTTAGACAATGTTTTGGAAAATAATTTAACACTTTATTTTTATTGATTCACGTTCAATTGACCTGACAATAATTATTGTGATAAATAATATTTTTCAAATTTTAATTATAAAATAATTTGTATATAATCAATTTATTAAATTTTAATTATAAAATAATTTATATATAATCAATAAAAATGTATAATGAGATTAATTAATTGTATAGGACAATTAGCATTTTTCTATGAATTATTGATATAATTATTGTGATAAATAAAATTTCTCAAATTTTAATTATGAAATAATTTATATATATTCAATTAAAATTTATAAGAGATTTTAAATCAAACTTTATTCTTGATAGTTATTTATTCTAACCCTTATAATTTTAACTTAATTTATGTGAGTATAATTTTTCAAGACTATTTATATGTTATAATTAAATATTTAAAAGTCACTTAGGATGCGAGTAAAAAGTCAAATTTTTGTGCCATATTAAAAGCTTGGGATGGTGCTTTACGAGCTCTTTGGGCTTGTCTTTCCTTTTCGTTATCAGCCCATTTGTCAACTAAAGTAACACTTGAATCCTATGCATGAAAAAATAATATCAAAAATAGTTATATCTGTTATGTTAGTTACTACGGTCAACTTCTCCATCATATCAGCCTGACAAACTCTAAGGCTGATAATTGTAATTACTTAACAATGAAATGAGAAAAAAGCTATGGATATTTAAACAAAAGTTGTATATTGTCTGTCATTCATTCTACCCTGCGTTTCAGATTAGATGATAGAATTGAGTGTAAGTTCCTTCTATAAGCTCCATGCACACAAACTGCATATTGGGAAAAAATCAAGATATAAAAATAATCAAATAGCAATATATATTATTAAATTCATCATGAAAAAAATCTATACATTATAACAACACAAATTCAATAATATGCACCTAGAAATTCTTCGGCTTAAACGATTGGTTTCAATAAGCTTTCAATTTTGACAGCCTACATATCAAAAGTTAATGACTATATTTTAATGGCAGATGAAGAATATTGATGAATTCACTGTCAAATGCTCAATAACCTAAAATTAATGCAAGAAAGAGGCGGTGGAAATCAAAAATGAAAAAACCAAAATATTGTCATTGTTTTTCTTCAACAAAATATTGCAAAAGTAATTGAAATGTGTTGTTTATCTATAATTTGAATTGACATTATGTTTGGTAAAACTAATATAGTAGCAATTAGTTAAATAGGATTTGTAACTTGTAAGAGAAAGCAGGTGGAAGTTCTATCTGACAAAGAAACATGTTGAGTTGATTTGTTTCAACATCTAGACAACATGTCAAAGAAGATGTCCTATGCAAGCCATTCGACATCGCGCCTGAATCAGAACTGCTGTTGTTTGAATCTGACTCAGCAATTAATAGAATGCAGAATATACTAAACTGATATAATGCTATCCTATGTGGCACAAGAAAGATATGGAAGAATTAAGTCAAAATAAGTTTGAATGAAGACTTTCTAATTTTGGAGATTAATTAGGAAGATTTGATTGAAGACTTATTTTATAGGAGAATCTTTTGGAGATTTGTAACAGCATATTTGTTGTGATTAGAAGCCCAAAACCAGTTGGGTACTAGGTTATAAATAGAAGCATTGTAACCTCGAAAATCAAGCGAACCAACATGTAAAATTATAAGGGTTGCGTTTGTGGATGAACCACCCAGTTCTGTGGGGGTGGTCATCATGTTCTCACTCAGAAGCCTTTAGGTAATGAGTTGAGTATTATTCGTGGAGGAAGCTTTTAAGCCACTCCAAGTATGTGTTCTCGTTTTATTCCGATGAAGAGACTTACTAAGTTGCGCATCGAAAGGATTGTGTGTTTGCATGGTATTTTCTTCGGATATTGGAATGACATCTTTTGAAGCTTTGTGTGGTCGTAAGTGTAGAACGTTTTTGTATCGGTATGAATCGAGAGAGAGAGTGGATGTGGTTTTGGTGTTGAGATGGTTGGGTCGACGGAATTTTCGAGGACGAAAATATTTTAAGTGGGGGAGAGTTGTAACAGCCCGAATTTTATTATTTGGCTAATTAAATTAAATAAGGATTTATTTACTTGATTTGGACGAAGTTTGATAATTAATTGGATCGTCGGTGTTATTGAGAAACGTGTTCAAATTATTAAGTGAAGTTAGAATTTATTCGGTTAATCGAAGAATTAATAAAGTGGAGTATGTAGAGAAATAATATTAGAAATAATATTATTATTGGATTTTACTTATTTGAGATAAAGTCGGATTTAATTGGATTAATTGGAAAATAATATTTAGGGTAATAATATTAATTGTTGGAGCATAATTATTTATTTGACTACTCTATTTTATCAATTGGGCCTATTTGTTGGGTTATAAGCAATTAGGAGGTGTCATTCATTTGAAGCCCAATATAATAAATAAAGATAGTAAGAAGGGAAATGGGGTAGAGGAGACTCATTTTCATTTTCTGGTTTGAAGAATAGAAGTGGAGGAGAGGAACAAGAAGAGAAAAGCTAGGGTTTTGGAGGAGAAATCAAGAGGTAAGGGGGAGAATCCCTAATCATTGTGGGTTAGTATAATGAGCAATTGGTAGATTAATATAGTTATAATTGTTCATAGTGAATCTTACAATGTGTGTTTTAATTTCTATTGTTATACTGGAACTGGAAGAGGAATTGAATGTTTAACCGAAAAGTAATACTGGGAAATTAACACCCTGTGTTCATATGCTTAAGAAAATGAGATAGACATGTAGTATAGGTTAGAGAACCGAATGATGTCACCATAAATGTTGATGCATATTCTCAATGACTTATGATTATATGTAAGGTGTTATTTGAAATGACCAGGTGTATTGTATTTTGTGGATAAATACTGTCGTTTTTAAAAGCTTTTCAGCTTTTGAAAACGTCGATGTGACGCCCTTTGAATTATATGCATGCTCATTCTCTGATTATATGCTTATTATTTTATGGGGTAAAAAAGGGTGTTACATTAGTGGTATCAGAGCATGGTCGACCAGTTGGTCAAGGTTATTAATGTCTTTTATCCTGTTGTATTTGATTCGTGTATCTGACACGATCGATACTGTTTTGTCTGGTTGTTTGGTTGTTTAGGACGATGGCTGCGGGAAGGAATGTTGACATTAATGTTGAGGCAATGATGAGGTGGACTGGTGCGATTGGACAAGAGCCGCAAGAGAATGTCTTATGAAGGAAAGGATGAGCTCCGTGCTTTTGGAGACTTTCAAAGGTGCAACCCGCCGATCTTTGAAGGAGGGTATGGACCGGACAAAGCGCACGCATGGATGGGAGAAATTGAGAAGATCTTTCAAGTCGTGAGTTGTACTGATGTACAGAAGGTACGGTTTGGTACTCACGTGCTGACAAAAGAAGCTGACGTTTGGTGGAGTAATACTGTACGGAGATTTGAAATAGAAGGTATTAAAGTTACTTGGACTCTTTTCCGTGATGCATTTTTGGGAAACTATTTTCCAGAAGATGTGCGTGGAAAGAAAGAAGTGAGGTTTCTACAGTTGAAACGAGGAGGAGAACAGTTCCGTGGGAAATCGTATAATGACATGAGGGAACAACCTGGTCTTGGCAAGAAGCCAAGTGGGGGAGGAGCTTCTACTCCTATTAAGTGCTACAGGTGTGGCGAGACGGGTCACAAAACTGTTGATTGTGGAGTTGGTTCGAGTAGGATTTGCTACAGTTGTGGTGAGCAAGGACACAATTGTGCCATGTGCGATAAGCCAAAGAAGGAGCAAACGAAAGGAAAAGTGTCTGCGTTGTCTGGTGCTGAGACTACTTCTAAGGATAAGTTAATCTGAGGTACGTGCTTTATTATTGATAATGGTGCAACGCATTATTTTATTCTTTGGATTGTGCTATAAGATTGGATCATGTTTTATCTGTTGTGCATGGAAGTGTAGTTATTGATACAACTGTTGGGCGTTGTTTCTATTTCTTTTACGTGTTTGAATTATCCGTTGAGCATCCTTGGTAGATATTTTGAGAATTCATTTAGGTTGTTTTCCGTTTGACCAAGTTGATGAATTTTGGTATGAATTATTTGGAGTTGAATCAAGTAATTGTAACTTTAAGGGGAGATTGTGGATCTCGGTGCTGTAAGTGATTTCAAGTGCAAGTTCTGAAGGAACACTATTATAGTTTAGTTACGGTGGTTTATGTTTCATTATGATTGTTGACTGTCTATTGACAAATTGAGGACTTGATCACCCTTAATCTATTGTTGATAGGAGGCGATATCGTATTGAACGAGATAGACTTGTCTTACAAACTTAGTAGCGTGTAAAGCAACTAAGGAGAAGTTGAAGAGTAGATTTGAGGAATTGTTTGAGAAGAGGTTCATTGTCTGAGTGTATAGTCGTAGAGTTACCCTGTTCGTCGAGTAAGAAGAAAGAAGGTTCTATGAGGTAATGTTTCTTGAGGATATTTGATTCAAAGAGTGACGATGATCATGTTTAACATTTAAGGATTGTGTTATCGGTTCTGAAAGATAAGAAAGTTATGTAAAGCTTTCTGAATGTGAGTTTTGGTTGGAAGAAGTGAATTTTCTTGGATATGGGATTTCGAGTTGAGGTGTGTTGATGCAGATATCGATACGTGGTATCTTATGCTTCAAAGTAACTTAAAATTCACAAGGGAATTATTCGATGTATGTATTGGAGTTGGTTGCCTTTGTGTTTGTTTTGGAATGTAAGAGGCATTGTTTGTGTGGATCAAGGTTTGATGTGTTGAGTGATCACAAGAGTTGAATATGAGGTAAACAAGACGAGTAGAATTTCGAAGGATTTTAATCTTTGGTTTGAATTACCATCCTGGTAAAGTGAAGGTTGTGGCCGATGCATTGAGTAGGAAATAATTTTATAAGTTATGTTAAGGATTCAAGAATTAGAATCGTTGGAACAATTTAGAGGATTGAATTTGGTTGTGAAGCGACGTCTTCGTGTGTTAAGTTGGTATGTTGGAGCCTACTTGGAATATTTTGACAAGATTTGAGAAGGTTAGAAATTGGATTTTTCAATTGGTGGAGAAGATGATATTGATTAATCAAGGAAAAAGTAGTAACTTTTGGATTGTCGAGAATGGTGTCATGAGAGAGTTGGATTTGTCAGGAACCGTTTCATTTGGTGCAACAGTTACCTATTTTCGAGTGGAAGTGAGATAGTATCTCTATGGATTTTGTTTCGAGATTGCCGAGGCATCGAATAATTGTGAAGTGAGTTGGGTCAGTATGAATAGTTAACGAAATGTGCTCGTTTTATTCCGATGAAGATGGATTATTCGATGAAGAGACTTACTAAGTTGCGCATCGAAAGGATTGTGTGTTTGCATGGTATTTTCTTCGGATATTGGAATGACATCTTTTGAAGCTTTGTGTGGTCGTAAGTGTAGAACGTTTTTGTATCGGTATGAATCGAGAGAGAGAGTGGATGTGGTTTTGGTGTTGAGATGGTTGGGTCGACGGAATTTTCGAGGACGAAAATATTTTAAGTGGGGGAGAGTTGTAACAGCCCGAATTTTATTATTTGGCTAATTAAATTAAATAAGGATTTATTTACTTGATTTGGACGAAGTTTGATAATTAATTGGATCGTCGGTGTTATTGAGAAACGTGTTCAAATTATTAAGTGAAGTTAGAATTTATTCGGTTAATCGAAGAATTAATAAAGTGGAGTATGTAGAGAAATAATATTAGAAATAATATTATTATTGGATTTTACTTATTTGAGATAAAGTCGGATTTAATTGGATTAATTGGAAAATAATATTTAGGGTAATAATATTAATTGTTGGAGCATAATTATTTATTTGACTACTCTATTTTATCAATTGGGCCTATTTGTTGGGTTATAAGCAATTAGGAGGTGTCATTCATTTGAAGCCCAATATAATAAATAAAGATAGTAAGAAGGGAAATGGGGTAGAGGAGACTCATTTTCATTTTCTGGTTTGAAGAATAGAAGTGGAGGAGAGGAACAAGAAGAGAAAAGCTAGGGTTTTGGAGGAGAAATCAAGAGGTAAGGGGGAGAATCCCTAATCATTGTGGGTTAGTATAATGGGCAATTGGTAGATTAATATAGTTATAATTGTTCATAGTGAATCTTATAATGTGTGTTTTAATTTCTATTGTTATACTGGAACTGGAAGAGGAATTGAATGTTTAACCGAAAAGTAATACTGGGAAATTAACACCCTGTGTTCATATGCTTAAGAAAATGAGATAGACATGTAGTATAGGTTAGAGAGCCGAATGATGTCACCATAAATGTTGATGACCGAAGGTAGTGCTATGCAAGTGAGAAACACGTCGTTTTCCATTTTGTTGCTTTTTCTTTATTTCATCCGTGGCTGCTAGTGTTATTTTGATTAAATCCAACATGAACCACTAATTCATTCACCTGCTAGCTGATAATTAAAATAAAACGTGGGCCCTAGTACCATGTAATAGATACACATGCTAATAGGTTCACTATGAATACAAATCGCAATTATGAGTCACCAACAACCCTTTTCTTTGAATAGTGCCGCGGAGTGTATATGCTACTTAGTGATGAAAGTAGTACCAATTAATTATATGCTTCCTCTCTCAACTGTAGCGCTGTGACCTTGTAAGAACAATAGGGACTACACACTATAGTGTTAACATGGTGATTACTTGGACACAAATTCAAAATAGGGATATAACTACCACCCCCACGGCTACTGTAGGTAGCTGTTAATTCAATGGAAATGTGAACTACACTCACAGTTCCTTAATGGAAATATATATATAATATATACATATATGTTTTAGACTAATTAGTAAATAAGCATATTTGAATGAAATTGATTTCTAGGTAACTAATATATTCCTACTAAAGATAGTAATTGGATTGTATTTCTATTATAGTCTAAAAATTGAAAGTGGGTAAATCATATAAAATTGACAAATTGTGAGTTAGCATATGATAGTGATAATTACTAGTGTTAATTGGAATGGTGAATTCAAATTTGTGTGTTGATTATTATATGAGAATAATGCTTATGTGATGAGAATGTAGTGTACAATATTGTGGTTAATTCATAGAGTGGATTATTGTGATATGCTAAATACTAAGATGGTAGAGATGATCTTAATTGCATATGTTTGCTAACATTGTACATACATTCATATCATGGTGTGCCTTGAAACAAAGGTGTTTTGCTTTGAAACAAAAGCGAGGCTTAGATTCTAGAGTGAATCGGAAGCGGTAGACTATATGTTTACATTTTGGTGGGCTTTGGTCTTGTCCGGATCGGAAGCGTGGCTTGGATTCTAGATATTGAATCGGAAAACAGTGAAACCTTGGGTTCACAATTCGGTACCACATGCATAGCGTCACATATCTTGCATTGAGTCACATTAAAATTATGTGATAATTGAGTATGTGAAGTTGATGTAGTTGTGATATGTGTATGAGTTTGATAATTGAAATGAGTGAAGTTTGAATACATATTTGATAAAATGTGTGAATATGTGATAACTATGATTGTGTACTTAATTGAGAATATAATAGTAGAATTGAAATATTATACTCTTTCAGCTTGTTGTATACTTGATAACATGTGAAATATGAGTTGATTACTATTATCTACATGGTTATACATAGCATGATTAATTACTTGAAGTGTTGATTTAACCATTGTATCTCATTATACTTTCTTCATAATGGTTCGTATTCTCACCCCTCTGTTTTAATGTTGCCCTCGTTTGGCGACATGCAGGTTTGACGATTAGTAGCTGGCGTGTGACCTAGTCGGAGTTTCTTTCGAGTTTGCTGGGTAATTAAGTAGCGAGTCGATGCTCTGGTCATGTAACACTGGGTAGCTTAGACATTGAACTCATGTTCTATTTGTTTATGTATTTTGTTATAACTTGTGAACATGTTTAATTAGTTACTTGTTGTTGAGAGGCCTTAAGCTAAATATTATGATTATGGTTATCTTATGAGTTTTTTTATGGAGATATGATCATGGTATGGGACATGTATCATTTATATGGAACACATGAGTATTACTTTCCGCTGTTAATGCATATTCTGAATGACTTATGATTATATGTAAGGTGTTATTTGAAATGACCAGGTGTATTGTATTTTGTGGATAAATACTGTCGTTTTTAAAAGCTTTTCAGCTTTTGAAAACGTCGATGTGACGCCCTTTGAATTATATGCATGCTCATTCTCTGATTATATGCTTATTATTTTATGGAGTAAAAAGGGGTGTTACACTTGTGATAGTGAGAAGAACTTGTGATTTCTGTATTGAAGATTGGGAGGAGAAAATGACGGCGGCAGAGGTGGGGTTTGAAGTAAAAGAGAGAGAAGAAAAGAGGTAGGGTTTGTTTCTCTTTCGGTTGTAGTAGTGTGTTGAGGAGAGAGAAGGGCAACAAGAAATGAGAGGAAGCGCCCCAATATACTTTTGAATTGAAGAAAAATTGAGGCTGCCAAGTATCAAATAGTGATTGTAAATTGAAGGGTTATTTAACTAATTACCGAATTTTCCATATGATAGTGTAATTGAATTCGAAGGAAATGGCATTTTGGAATGTTTGGCCAATTGTTGAGTAAAGGCTTGATAGTAGACTAGTTTAGATAGAATTACTCAAGCTTAATTTGTTGTATCGTTGAGTTTGATCAAATATCCAACATCCTAATTGATTATCTCAATCAATTATCATATAATATGTTTTAGATTGCTTACTGTTTTTCAAATTATGAGTTTTGTATTCGATTAAGTGGTTTTCGATTTGTATTCGTCCATTAGCACATAATTAACAAAATCATTTTAAAAAACCTTTTTTACCTTTCAAAACCACCCATCTATTTAACCTCATTCTAGATTATATATGTGTTGCTATCGCGAAAATTAACAGAGTCACCACTAACATATTTATCCTGAAAGGGAGGGAATGCCAGCAAACCACGAAACAAAACAACGGTCTCACGACCAGAGAAAAAGGGTAAGGGAGTCGGTTACGCGAGGGGAAGGTATTAGCACCCCTCGCGCCCATCGTACTCGATGGTATCCACGCTAGTGTCTAAAACTATGGGTGTGTAAGCAAACTGCGCTAATTTGGACTAAAATGCATGCAAAATGTAGGGAAAAGAAAGAGTTATACTCGCACGAGCCCAACCCCGCTGCCTACGTATCCTTTTTGAGGAATCAGAGGTACCGTAGCTCGACTAACTAATTTCTGTTTGTTTTATATTTTTTAGGTGAACGAGTTACATTCGCACTCCGCTGCTCGACCTTTGGAGACTTATGCTTAGGAATGGAGCGGAAATAACAAGCTCTTAAGAAAAGAAAATCAAAGAGTGTGGTTTGTGTTTTAAAGAATGCATGAGGAAAACCTAAGCTAAGGGGGAAAGCTTGCTACCTAATATTATCATACAAAGGGTACAAGTCTAAACTAAACTAACAACCTACGAGGAAAGGCAAAAGCAAACAATAATATCACACAAACGAGCTCCGCTCGTAAAGCAAACAAACCAACGGCACTGGCCGAATGGTAGAAAAGCGGTCCCGCCATAGCCAAGGGGAGCGAATCACCCGAGTCAACCAAGCATTAGACCTTGCAAAAATGATCGGGCCATAGACAAGAGGAGCGGATCCCTCTCAGCAACGAAGTCGTCACGGATCGTAAAGGAAAACGGCGTGTGCGTACACCGAGCATCAACGTCGAGCGACGCGAGCTATAGGAAGTGCGAGGGTCTGGTTGCATGATCCCTTTTCCTGACATACTCGATAAAAAGATCTTGTGCTGGTTCAGAAGCAAACAACGCGTAGCGTGCGCATACTGAACGGACTCGATGAGACTGGGCGGGGGTTGATTACTAACCCTTTCCGCATGCCTTCCATGAGGACTTAACGGAGTGCCATATAGGACTTATTACACCGTGACTCCCTGCCGCAAAGCACAAATGTAAACACACCAACAAAAACAGAGCCTCTTTCGAGGACTTGGCCAGATGCATGTCTAAGTCCTACTTCTCATGTTAAAGGATGATGCGAAAAGCGGTAAAGTGCGAGAAAAATAAAATGAAACGGGATCAATACCAAACGGATTATGATCCGTAAACTGCAGCAAAGAGGGAGAGAAACTAAAGATCCCGCGAGCGAGCTAGCAAAGCAACAACAAATAGTCAGCACACCGATTAGCCATGAAAGCACACAAAGGTTGACATGCGCGTCGAGCGCAATCACAATACACCTGCAAAAGGAACAAGCAAACCAAACAAGCAGACATAGAGTAATAGGAACGTGTCTCCAAGATGAGAACACGAAGCGAGTGAATGAAATCGTGTCCCGCAAGTAAAGCGGAACACTCAAGTAACAAGCGTCGATCGGTGACTATCCAAATGCCTTGCACACTAGCACACAAGTTAGAGATATCAAACATCTCAATCGGAATTGCGTTGGTGCTTTACACCGAAAAAGGATAACGAAATGAGAAATTTGACATTAACACACTTTTTAAACATAAATCGAGCGAAAGTAAGATAACAACCAAAAATACCGCTCAAATGTTAGTCAAATATGTACACAAGTATTATGGAAACCAAAGCAAGTATTTACAAGTCAAAAGGTACACCGAAACGGTAAAATCGGGTAAAAACGATAAAAACTAAACTATATAACAAAACATTTAAATTCTAACAAGCAAAATATTACATATTTTTATTATCTTTTTATCATCTAAAACAAATATAGAAAACAACATCTAATTCTAACTAGAAAAGATTACATATTTTTATTCATTTTTTATCATGCAAAAGTTTAACAAAACAATTGTTTTCATGCATTTTTATTACCTAAAAGAAATAGGAAACAAACTAGCTAAAACAACTAAATCTAAAATAGAAAGCTATGCATACAGGGGGTTCATGGAGCAATTATAGTGCAGGAAGAGGTAAGGGCGCAGG
Source organism: Vicia villosa (assembly GCF_029867415.1). Classification (NCBI taxonomy): domain Eukaryota; kingdom Viridiplantae; phylum Streptophyta; class Magnoliopsida; order Fabales; family Fabaceae; genus Vicia; species Vicia villosa. The sequence continues at coordinate 142,091,746 of NC_081183.1, forward strand.
CCCATTGCTGATGGTCCATGAGAGAGTTTTTTTGTTACAATGTTAGCCACCAAAAACGGTGGTGCACTGGGCGGAGTGGGGGTGTACATCCAGTATTCATGTGAGAGGCCCAAGAGATTATGTTCATGCATACAGATTTTATGAACCAGATCCTATTCAATTATGATTTAAACTTTATGTTAATATTAATCATGCAACATTTTCAATTAATTCATTGAATTACCAAATAATTCCAACAATTACCAAATCAAGCTAATTAAACAAACGTAAGAAGGGGATTTAGGGTTACATGTCCATTGGAGTTCTTCTCTTTCCCCCTCTCACGAACAAAACGGCGCAGCGGCCATCCCTCTCACCGGCGAAAACTCTCCTCATGGTCAGAACGGCGGCGGAAATTCAATCGCTCCGGCGAAATCCTTCAACTCATCATTGTAATCGAACGTAAACACCTCCTCCTACACCGATCAAAATTCACGACGCTACCGTCCGGTCACATCACCAACATACCTCTCTGCCTCACTCTCAATACGTTCTCTCTCTGTTCTCTTCGCATTTGTTTGTTGTTGTTGTCGAAATTGATGTGTAAAACGATGCGTTGATTGCAGGTGTCACAGTGAAGAGAGGTGCGATGAAGGTGAAGAACGGATGAAGGTGACGATGATGATTGGAGGATGAAGATGATGAATGAATGGTGGATGAATCAAGGTTATCAGAGAGAGAGATTTTTTCGGTTCTTGAAGATGAATCGAGAGAGATTCGGTTCAGAGTTTGTTACGAATTTCTTACAGGTTTTCTCCTCTTCTGTTTCTCCATTTTTCTTGGTGATTCAATCAGAGAGGTTAAGAAGATGAAGATAGTGCAGATGCAGAGATGAGTTTGTTACGTTTTTGTTATGCTTTTTCTCGTTCCGATTGATGAAGAGTGGTGATGAAGATTGTCGAGAGTGAGAATCCGAGGGCGTTTTTCTAAGATTGAATCTTGGAGACGTGAAGAAGATGAAGAAGATTATCAGTTGAAGAACGATTTCGGATCAAAAAAGCGGTTATTTCCGAGAGTGATATGTGACTCGGTGAGTTGAATCCCCTCCCCCAAAGTTTGTTACAGATTCTCTTAAGCTTTTTCTGAGTTTTCTGTTATGAATTTTCCTCTCCCCTTTTGCTCTTTGCTGAACCGGTTTTGTATAATGTGTTATGGAGGTTTTTATTTCATGTATTCCAGAATTTGTTTACGCAGCAAACTGCCGCAGGTTACAGGTTCAGTCTTTGGTGCAAGGTCGGTTTTGATATCGTCAAGTGCAGGATTGGCTGTTGTAGCTCATGGGCATTGATAATACCATATTACTGGCTTGAAACAGTTTTTTTTTTATGTAGACATCTTTGTATCGGGCCATTGTATTGTGTGAATTTCCCGCGATTATTTTTGTGTAATTATAAGAGAACTTTGAATGGTGCAATGTATTTTGGACTTGTAATGATGGGATGAATTTTGTGATGATATTGTAATGATAATGGAATGAATGTTTGACTTAGATTATGAAACTTGTGTATCAAAACATATGATTAAACCTTTCATCCATAGCAAGCTCGAATTAATTCTTGACAACTCATTTATCTAAGAACTCGGATCCAATCAATTAATCTTGAACATCAACTTGAATTCGGAATTCTTTGAATTTTCCCCATCCAAATTATCTTATCTTGCACCAATCGTAATCTATATCTTTAAACTCAAGCAACAAGCATACGTGATATCCCCATAGATGTGCACAAGCATAAGAATAAACAACTTGATTCAAGACCCCAAAGAACACTAAGAATAAACAACTTGATTCAAGACCCCAAAGAACACCTTGAAATATAGTCCTTGAGCTGTAACTCTAAAGAAAGAGGGCAAATTTTGGAGTGCAACAATATGTTACTAGACGTTCACCCGCACGATGTGCGGAAAATTTTATCTAACTAATAATAAATATTATAATAATAAGTATTATAGTTTAAATTAATAATTTAAAATATAATGATATGTATTAAAAATAATTTAATAATTTGTGTGTCTTAAAAAATAATAATATATATTTTGAACAAAATTTAAAAATAGAAATAAATCATAAAATTAAAATAGTAAAATTTATAGAGTAAAAAAATATTAAAAATGATGTCTTGGTTACTATTGGTATAGAAAAAAATCTATATACTATCTAACAACCAACAATCTTATAAATAAATGTAGATATTATAGATAATATATCATAATAAGTTATGAGTTTGTAAACTATTAATTTTGTGTAGTTTATATTTTAGTCATTTAAATTCATCTAAATTCATATTTGATCTATGAACCAACAAAAGTCTATAGTTTTTTAAATAGAATGTAAATATAATAAAAAAAACAAAAATATAAATTTTTTATCTCACCCTCTTTCACAATTCAACTTTTTAAATTATATTATTAATATATATATATATATATATATATATATATATATATATATATATATATATATATATATATATATATATATATATATATATATATATATATATATATATATATATATATATGATACTTCAAAATATATACCTACGAAATAAACATATAAAATTAGTACACAATAATAAAATAATTAAAAATAAAAAATAAAAAATAGAATAAAAATAAAAAATAAAGGAGAGACACGAACATATATACCTACCAAAAAAACATAATCAACAATGAGTAGAGTACATAAGTCAAAATTGAAAGAAAATACAAATAGAAAAAAAATACAACAATACAATAAATTAATAAAATAGAACATAATTGAAGACTATGTTCATTTTAAGGGCATTTCTTTCCTGCTTAACATGTTTGTACCTACCAAAACGAAAACAAAAAAAATAAAAATATATAATAAGTAGAGAATAGAATTAAATAAAAGAAGAAACTTTAAAAATATAATACACACTATTTCATATTAGTTTTCATTATAAATACATAAATGAAATAAGATAGTGGAAAATTAGTGGGAGATAATTAGTTTTCATTAAATTAAATAATAAATAAAATAAAATAAAATGAATATAGAAAATTACTAAAACGACTTCAATTTTGGCGTCAAAAGTTTCTTAAGAGTAGGGGTAGAAATAGGCCTAGCCTACACAGGCTCAAGCCAGGTCAGACTTTTTTTAAGTAGAAAAGGCCTAGATTTTTTTTTTAAGTTTATTTAGTTAAAAAGGTTAGGCCATATGGCATAACAAAAGCTTTTTAGGCATATCAGGCCGACTTGTTTAAATAAATCAGTATAAATTTGTTATTATTATATTTTATTTTCACTTTGAAATAAAATACAAAAATAAATCTTAGTTATCTTGAAGAACTTAGTTACATTTGCAGATGACATTCTGATGTTTTGCAGGGGGGATACGATATCGGTGAAAATGATGCTTGACATGGTGCAGAGATTTTCCAGCGATACAGGTTTATTGATCCACCCAAGCAAATGTAAAATTTTCTTCGGGAGCATTGATGATGAAACTAAAGTTCGCATGAAGGATATCACCAAGTTTAATGAAGGGTAATTTCCGGTAAAATATCTAGGAGTTCATCTCACTAGTAAAAAGCTTAATATTGTACATTATATGCCACTTATTGAGAAGATAATGGATATAATTTCTCACTAGACAACTAAACTACTGAGTTATGTCGGTCATGTTCAATTGGTAAAAAGCATTACTCTAGCTACTACTCAGTACACAATGATGTGCTTTCCCCTCCCCAGGTTTGTTTTTAATAAGATAGAAGCTATTTGTCGGTCTTTCATTTGGTCGGGATCGAATGTGGTGAAATCTAAAAGCCCAGACACTTGGAGTATTATTTGCAAACTGAAATTCCAAGGTGGTCTGGATATTATTAATTTTGCAACTTGGAATGATGCTACCATGGTAAAATGTTTGTGGAATCTTTGTCGTAAGTCCGATAATCTATGGGTGAAATGGATACATATGTATTATATAAAAGATAACGATTTTATGTAGGTTGATGCTCTCCCTCATTGGTCCTGGGTTTTTAAAAATATTATGGATCATAGAGAGTTTATCACTCTGCACCAACAGGATTGGAATAAAATGCAACAACAAGGTACATTTTCAATGAAATGCTTGTACAGGGTACTGATTAATGATGATGTTGAAGTGTCTTGGAAGCACCTTATGACATCGAATCATGCAAGACCAAGAACAATTTTGAATTTATGGTTGATGTGTCATGGTCGCCTACCAACCAAAGATAGATTATACCGGTTCGGTTTTATCCAAGAGACTGTTTGTAGCTTACGTAAAGCTGCCGACGAATCTCTCGAACATCTCTTTTTTGAATGCAATATAATGAGACACACTTGGATGCAGATTCTTTAGTGGCTAAATGTTCACCATACTCCCAGACCTTGGGTTGAGGAATTGAATTGGATTATCCACTTCACAGGAGTAAAGGTTGGAAGTCAAGTCTACTCAAACTTGCATTTACGGAAACTTTGTATGGACTTTGGGCTCATAGAAATGAGGTTATTTTTAACCATACGGTGCATAGAGATATAGTTGCTGATATTAAAGACAATATAGTTTATAGGGGCTGGTATACAAATTAGCTGAAAAAGCATATAGCCAAATTGCTAATTTAGAGTTTGAGCTTTGTTTTTGTTGGTGTGTTGTCTTTTTGGCGGGTTGGATCCTAGCGATCACCTTGTACTCTATTGTTTTTTTAATTAATATATTCACCTTTTATTAAAAAAAGGTGAAAAAAGCTTATGAGCAATGTCATTAGATGTTTTCATGAGGTCTCTTAAATAAATAATACAGCAAAACTTATGTTAATAGGTAAACTTGAATAAGTAAATGCAAATAAGCATATAGTCTCATTGATATTTTAATTTGTTAGTCAATTTAAACATTAGTTGAATTACTTATTTATAAATGTTCAAATAAAATAGGCTTTTATGTAGGTTAATAGGCCAAACAAGCATTCGAAAAGGCCAAACTCAGGCCTAAAAATAAGCATATGATAGATCACTAGCCAGTCTTAGGCTTTGTAATTTTTAACAGGCCAGACTCATACTTGACAAAGGCTAAATTGGCCAAGCCTATTCTCACCTCTACTTAAGAGACTTAACAACTTTAATTAATAAAATACCGCCTAAAATATTCTTTGTAATCGTAACCAAGGTGGATTTAGTAATCGTTATATTCATTCATTTAACTTTCATTTTTTTTAGGTGAATGAAATTTGTGGTGTAAGATTGGTAGGAATAAGTTGCGGTATAATGATTCATCTTGTAAATATAGGTTGGCGGAGGGAGAAGTGGATAGAGAATCTAGTAGAGATTTTATTTAATGGAAGGATATTCATTGATTAGAGATTCCACTAGTTGTTATCTAAGAGTATCGACATCCAAAGAATCCATTTGAGTTTTTTAAATGGATCCCACTAAATATTTTAAATTATTTTACAGTTTCCAAGTATTTAAACAACCCTCCTACATTTTTTAAATATCGGTACAATTTATAAAAAGTTTAAAATGAGTCTCATTAAACCCTACAATATACCTCAAATTTAATATTACATACATATATCTGTCCCAATTCATGTTTAAGAGCATTATTGGGTAGAAGGACGTTTGCAAACTAAAGCACGTCATTATAAGTAGATTATCCATAGTTTTCTCACAATATGACTTTGCAGTATGTGTATGAACGGTGACATGGCACCGATGTTTGTGCTCTAATGTTTTCTTTGTAGACTAGTGAGAACAATTCTTGCAATTGGAACTCGTCTTTCAATAATGAGTATTCAATCAAAGAATGAATTTTTTTAAGGAGACTTGCCAATATTTCATGATGTAACTTTAAACAAATTGAGTCCCTTACGGCCCGTTTGGTGCGCAGGATAGGATAGAGACATGATAGGATATAAAGCTGGATAAGGATAGGATATGATATAGACAGGATAAGACTTATCCTATCATGTGTTTGGTTCACTCATGATACCAAATATGGTACTATTATATATATATATATATATATATATATATATATATATATATATATATATATATATATATATATATATATATATATATATATATATATATATATATATATATAACAACTACATTTTATCCATATTGTATATATATATATATATAACAACTACATTTTATAAAACAATATGGATAAAATGTAGTTGTTATATATATATATATATATATATATATATATATATATATATATATATATATATATATATATATATATATAAAATAAAATTAGTATTATTTTTTAAAATTTTAATAATTATTTTATTTTAAAATATTTCAATTTATTAGGTTTTAATTTTTTATATTACCGTTATAAAATTACTTTTATGACAATATCATACATATTTTTTAAAAGTTATTTTTTAATATTTTTTAATTTAATATTATATTAATCTTTATTTATTTTTTATTATATTTAATTTTTTATTTTAAAATATATGTTATTGGCGTAAATTATTTTCTTATCCTATCCTGCCGGATTTTAACCCAGCTCATATTCAGGATAAGAATTTGTACTAGTGAGGCAGGATAGGATAAATTTCAGGATTAACTTATCATATCTTGTTGTGTCATCAAACACTGGATTGAGATAGGATATGATACATATATCCTATCCTGTCTCTTATCCTGCACACCAAACGGTCCCTTAAAGTATTTGTGTTTGCATGGAGATTGTTGAATATCCAATTATCGTCCACACCAAACAATTTGTTGAATCACATTATTGTTTTATCAAATGAGAATTTGTGTACAAATGGGGGCGGCTGGAGGAAGCTCCACATTATTTATTGTATCAATTCTCATATTTTAGTAGGGGATAACAATTTATATTAGATTGGCTTAGGTTTCAAAGCATCGTGTCTAATGCAACTGTTGATCACACACTTTCATGACTTAAAAATAAACAATTCCATCATTTTTTTGGCAAAAGGTTTTTATTTTTGATCCTATGCTGAAAATCGCTAGTTTATTCTTCTAAGTATGACTCAAATACAATAAATAGAAGTCTTGCTTATATGTTAATCAATGGCCATTGCATCCTTTTAATTGTTTGGATATTTAGTAGGTACTTACTTCTTCGTTGATTAACGTATTTTCGAATTAGATAATTTATTATAGTTTGTTATTCTGTAACTTTTACTAGGATTTTGTTTTTCTTGAATCAATGTTACTCCTTTTATTTATTTTTTGTCTACAAACACTTCTTGTCAACGAGAGAGCTTTATACTTTATGATGGCGGCATGTGCCTCCACTAAGATTTAACAAAAACTAGTTAGAATTCATACTTCAATTGGTTAATATTCATATAATTATAAAATATAAACTAATAATATGCATCAACTTTTAAGCATTGATCCATACTTATAATAAACCGTACATCGATTTACTAACTTATATTATATATAACAGTAGCAAGAGAAAGATTTAAAAGATAAACATTAAAATAAACAGTCTACAGTTGGTTTCTCATAGATACGTTTACATCTACCCGTAAATCTATGCATGCAAGGACCTTCATTACGATGAATAATCTACAACTGTTAAATTGAGAAATAGCAAAAGAAAGATTTAAAAGGTGGACATTCAAATGAATAGTCTACGGCAAGTATCTCATAGATACGTTTACATCTAGCCTTGAATCTATTTCATGCATTCAATTTGTTAACATTCATTACATTATATGATCATTTATCAAATTTGAATTTCCAATTTATAAAAATAATTGTAACTTATTCCCGTTTATAAAAATAATTGTTCTAATAGGTAGCCTTTTTCCCGTTTATAAGCGCCTCAAACCCGTGTGCCATTTATAAAAAATATTTAAAACTTATTTCAGTTTATAAAAATTATTGTATCAATAATTTTTATAATATGAGTTATGTGGATACTTCATGATTTAAATGGTTATAATATGAACAACGCATATCATTTATTGACAAAGAGTTTGGATGATCATTTGGTTCGTTACCATCAACTTTGGTGGATGAAAGCGGTGCCTTTGAAGGTTAATCTCTTTGTTTTGCGGTTATTTCGTAATAGACTTCCGATGAAAGACAATTTGATGCGAAGACATATTATTAATGCAGTGGAGCAAAGGTGTCCATCTTTATGTGGCTTAAACGAGTCTTAGGATCATATGTTTTTCCGGTGTGAATTTTAAAGTAATATTTGGTTGTTTTTGTCTGGGTGGATGGGGATTGAGCCGGGTTTTCAAGGAAATTGTAAGGATCATTATGACCAATTTGTGTCGTTGGGTGGTTGGAGAAAATAATGCATCCAGGTATTATATATTATTTGGGTAGCAACTGTTTGGTTCATTTGGAAAACGAGGAACCAACACGTTTTTAAAAATAAGAGTCTTTCTTTGATGACTATGTATGAGAAGGATAAAATTCATGCCTTCTTTTAAAGTTCAGTATCAGATTTGGAGGATTAATTCGCTTCAGTGCATACTAGGCACTGGTGGCTAGGTTGAGTTTCGGTTGTCCTTATGTGAAGTGTGTGATTGTATTTTTGGGTAGCTCTTCTCTTCTAGTACATAGTGTACTTGAATGGTTATATTGTGGTTAAAATATTTTAGATTTTTCAAAAAAAAAAATTAATTTATCTCTTTTAACATATGAATAATATGAAATATAAAATCAATTTTAAATTAAAAATTAATTTTTAATATAAATAATCATACTAAATTTGTTTCTTATCATTCTCATAAATTAAATAGGACTATAAATTAAATATGACTATTGGAGTCACCCATTTCTTTTTTAACTACTTTAGAGTCACACACATTTTCTTTAACTACTTCAGAGTCACATATTTCAATCACAAATAATATAGTTGATATATCATGCAAACATACATGTTATATATCTCTCATAACTCATATATTAAATATTGCTCTTAGAATCATATATGTCACGTGACAATGGATATTATGGTATATATGTTATAAGTATAACATAATTGTAAATTTTAGCCACTATTATGTATCCATTATCTATAATAACTAGAGAAATATATGAAGTTTCACACCCATTATTTATCGATATTATTATATTAAATATTGTAAAGTTTGAATTGAAATAGAAAATATGTTAAATTAATTCAATATAAAGTTAATATGATACAAAATAAAATTAAATACATAAATGATAGAAGATATTGTATAAATATACAAAATATTTAAAAAAAATTGAAAAGTAAAAATATTATACTTAGTGTATTTTTATTAGTTTTATTTATCATTGGTGTATTGTATTTATTCTTATTTTTACCAGTATAATATTAAAAAAGTTAATTTAACTAATTCTTCATCACAAATATTTTTTTATAAGATTTTAATTATAAACTATAGTTAGTATATTATATCTATTTTCAGCTTTATTTAAAAATATAAAATTAACTCATTAGTCTGTTATAAAACTTGTACCCTATTTATAAATTATATATTTTGACTATATATTTAGTGATTGATTTAAAGAAAAACAACTAAAAATAATGAGTGGTATAAAAATTATAATTAATGTATTATAAGTATTATCTTTTGTATTGTCATGCATATCTCGTCAAGAAATTAATAATGCAAAATAACACATAATAAAAGATTAATAATGGAAAATAACATATAATATAAAATGTAATAATTATTGATTGGATAACATAATGTGGCGAAGTACTGCATGAATTATTAAAAAAAAAACTATAGTAAACTTTTCATTGTTATTACTAACATAACTAACCTCATAACCATTACCACGAAGGAGGCTATCAGGACTGATCTTAGGTTTGGACAAACAGGTCTACAATCTAAAAAAAATTAATAATACAAAAATACCATAATATGTATTTGTTACCGAAATTTTTCACAACTTTTAACTATTAACCCAATTGCTTAGACAATGTTTTGGAAAATAATTTAACACTTTATTTTCATTGATTCACGTGCAATTGACCTGAGAATAATTATTGTGATAAATAATATTTTCAAATTTTAATTATAAAATAATTTATATATAATCAATTTATTAAATTTTAATTATAAAATAATTTATATATAATCAATAAAAATGTATAATGAGATTAATTAATTGTATAGGACAATTAGCATTTTTCTATGAATTCTTGATATAATTATTGTGATAAATAAAATTTCTCAAATTTTAATTATGAAATAATTTATATATATTCAATTAAAATTTATATGAGATTTTAAATCAAACTTTATTCTTGATAGTTATTTATTCTAACCCTTATAATTTTAACTTAATTTATGTGAGTATAATTTTTCAAGACTATTTATATGTTATAATTAAATATTTAAAAGTCACTTAGGATGCGAGTAAAAAGTCAATTTTTGTACCACATTAAAAGTGCTTTACGAGCTATTTGGGCTTGTCTTTCCTTTTCGGTATCAGCCATTTGACAACTAAAGGAACACTTGAACCCTATGCATAAAAAAATAATATCAAATAATAGTTATATCTGTTATGTTAGTTATTACAGTCAACTTCTCCATCATATCAGCCTGAGAAACTCTATGGCTATGAAAAATTTCAAAGTGATAATTGTAATTACTTAACAATGAAATGAGGAAAAAGCTATGGATATTTAAACAAAAGTTGTATATTGTCTGTCATTCATTCTACCATGCGTTTCATATCGGAGGATAGAATTGAGTCTAAGTTCCTTTTATAACTTCCATGCACACAAACTGCATATTGGGAAAAAATCAACATATAAAAATAATTAAATAGCAATATATATTATTAAATTCATCATGAAAAAAATCTATACATTATAAAAACACAAATTCAATAATACGCACCTGGAAATTCTTCGGCTTAAACGATTGGTTTCAATAAGCTTTCAGTTTTGACAGCCTACATATCAAAAGTTAATGACTATATTTTAATGGCAGATGAAGAATATTGATGAATTCACTGTCAAATGCTCAATAACCTAACATTAATGCAATAGCTAGCCATTCTAAATAGTGGGTTTTAAAGATATCTACCACGTGAAAATGACATATACACAAAAACATTATCATTGTGACCAGCAATTCACAGAGAACAGAAACAATTCAACAAACAATACTAGCATTCACAATCAAATTGTTTCATACATTTAATTAAACAGCTAACATTCACCATCAAATGTTTTCAGACAAGTTCAATCATGGCTGCAACCATTTTTACACCATATTCACACCAAAAAACTGGATCTGAAAAAATACAACTAAGTAAGCAAAATTTTCACACCAAAAAGATGAAGAGAACCTAAAAAAATTAACATCAAAACGAATCTATCGATGAAAACAAAAAAAAAGCCAATGAATCGCAACTTATTTCTCCGGAACACTACAAACACATACAAACAACATTCAGTGAAGCAAATATCGGCAAAAAACAAAGCATGTCACTAGGTTTTTCGAATCAAGACAAATATATATTAATATTAAATACCTGAAAAACCTTATGCAAGAAAGAGGCGGTGGAAATCGAAACTGAAAAAACCAAAATATTGTCATTGTTTTTCTTCAACAAAATATCGCAAAAGTAATTGAAATGTGTTGTTTCTCTATAATTTGAATTGGCATTATGTTTGGTAAAACTAATATAGTAGCAATTAGTTAGATAGGTTTTGTAACTTGTAAGAGAAAGCAGGTGGAAGTTCTATTTGACAAAGAAACATGTTGAGTTAATTTGTTTCAACATCTAGACAACATGTCAAAGAAGATGTCCTATGCAAGCCATTCGACATCGCGCCTGAATCAGAACTGCTGTTGATTGAATATGACTCAGAAATTAATAGAATGCAGAATATACTTAACCGATATTATGCTATCCTATGTGGCACAAGAAAGATATGGAAGAATTAAGTCAAAATAAGTTTGAATGAAGACTTTCTAATTTTGGAGATTAATTAGGAAGATTTGATTGAAGACCTATTTTATAGGAGAATCTTATGGAGATTTGTAACAGCATATTTGCTGTGATTAGAAGCCCAAAACCAGTTGGGTACTAGGTTATAAATAGAAGCATTGTAACCTCGAAAATCAAGCGAACCAACATGTAAAATTATAAGGGTTGCGTTTGTGGATGAACCACCCTGTTTTGTGGGGTGGTCATCATGCTCTAACTTAGAAGCCTTTAGGTAATGAGTTGAGTATTGTTCGTGGAGGAAGCTTTTAAGCCACTCCAAGTATGTGTTCTTTGTCTAGAGTCAAGGCTGAGTATGGAGGGAAGTGCGACTTCCTGCCCGACATAGGAGTGTATCTCCTCATAATGTAAGTGTGTCTTCTATTCTGTGGATAAAGGATTGTGGAAGTTAAGCCGTTGCTACAGCTCCTGGGACTGGAGAACTGTACAACATCACTGCGGTGTTAGAAAGTGGGATGGGGATATTCCATATCTAGAGAGGATCTAGGTAGAAGGGTCATTGGGTAGGGATTAAGTGAAGGGTTGTTAATGGGGGAGTTTAACTCTGAATTAATATTGCTTATAATGGACTTCATTCCTGGCTTGGTATGCCCTCAGAGTAGGTGTGTTTGTCACCGAACTGGGTCAATAATTTCGTGTGTTTTTATGCTTTTCAGTACCTGCTTTACAGGTTTGTTTTTCTTGTACATGTTGCTGTCAGATCAAATGTCTCGACATCTTATAGGACATCTGAGTTATGTCATACCAGAATTTCAAAACGAAATAGTAAGAGAAAAGAAGAATGCATACCTAAGATTGTTTACAATGTTTGGATGCTTGTGAGAGTGAGAAGAACTTGTGATTTCTGTTTTGAAGATTGGGAGGAGAAAATGACGGCGGCAGAGGTGGGGTTTGAAGGAAAAGAGAGAGAAGAAAAGAGGTAGGGTTTGTTTCTCTTTCGGTTGTAGTAGTGTGTTGAGGAGAGAGAAGGGCAAAAAGAAATGAGAGGAAGCGCCCCAATATACTTTTGAATTGAAGAAGAATTGAGGCTTCCAAGTATCAAATGGTGATTGTAAATTGAAGGGTTATTTAACTAATTACCAAATTTTCCATATGATAGTGTAATTGAATTTGAAGGAAATGACATTTTGGAATGTTTGGCCAATTGTTGAGTTAAGGCTTTATGGTAGATTAGTTTAGATAGAATTACTCAAGCTTAGTTTGTTGTATCGTTGAGTTTGATCAAATATCCAACATCCTAATTGTTTATCTCAATCAATTATCATATAATATGTTTTAGATTGCTTACTATTTTTCAAATTTTGAGTTTTGCATTTGATTAAGTGGTTTTCGATTTGTATTCGTCCATTAACACATTATTAACAAAATCATTTTAAAAAACCTTTTTTACCTTGCAAAACCACCCATCTATTTAACCTCATTCTAGATTATATATGTCACTAGACGTTCACCCGCACGATGTGCGGAAAATTTTATCTAACTAATAATAAATATTATAATAATAAGTGTAGCGGGGAAAATCTGACATCGAAGCCATGGGATTGACTCGAATCAATATTCCGTTTTGAAATCGCCACCGCGCTTTATTTTTTCAAAGGAAAAGAGAAAAGAACGTAAAACCCAAAGTTTTGTTTTTAAAACAAGAAAGAGAACTCAGGTTCGGGTGTTGATTATATGAGGGGAAGGTTTAAAGCACCCCTCATATCCGTGGTACTCCACGGGAACCTTTTTGAAAATCTGTGTCGTGTGTCTGCTAAAAAAGAGTTTGTTTTATTTTTAAAATAAGCTCGGCAAAGCGTTAAGCTTTGGGCCTACATACCTCCTTGGTGCAATGGAGAAGTCAGAGCTAATGTAGTTCCGCTTTTGGGAAAAAACATTTTAAAACGAATAAACACTTTGTTGTCGTTAGAGAGAAATACTCAGCCATTGATCTTGAGCATGAGAACAAACAAGTTCTTTGCATCGCAAATGAAAGAAGGGCTCCAACTCGGATAAAATCAACGAGTATGCCACTAGCTCTCTCACGCGGAAAAGATCTCGTTATTATCAATCAATTTCAAAACCGTGGGGTATAACCACTCGTTTCGACAATTAACGGTGTCTAAACTTTTGAAGAAAAACCACTAAGGGCGAAAGATATTTTTAAGAAAAAGATTTTGAAAAGATTGCAAACATAAGAATATTTTGGCAAAAGGGAGAAGATTTTGAAAATTTAAGAAGTAGGAGGAGATGAAGAGGCTAACCTAGTGCATAAAATAAAAGCTAAGGAAAGAAACGGTCTAACCAAATAAGAAGCCAACACTTGACATTAAGAGCCAAGGTAGTTTTCCCATCCTTTGGATTTATCAATACCAACACATTAACACTTGGGGATCCAGATGAACTTATTGTCTTAGCACCATTTTTCATTAAGCACATTAAGATTCTGACGAAAATCGGGCAGAGTAACGGCTGTTTTCGGGTAAAATCCTTATATCAATGCCTTGGAATTAACCATCAAGGGCTTTCAAGGAAATACCTGCACACATAAACATACAACAGAACAATGCCAGACAGACAGAACAATCACAGGATAGTAATAGAATGAGTCCAGAGGTACTAGGTCCATAAGTCCGAATCTCCAAAGTGCTAGGGATAGTAACCGATAGTCCAAAGAGAGCCTTATGTATTTTTTAGATTTTCGGTTGTTTATTAGTGTTTTAGCAAAAAAAGTAAAGTATGGTCCAAGTGGACAAAAGAAAAAAATAACAGAAGCATAAACATATGTCCAAGTGGACAAAGAGAAAATGACGGAAAGTAAATATGATGAAATGATAAAGTAAAGCGATAAAGCGAGAAATATAAAGAGCGGTAATATAAAGAGCGGTATAGTAAAGGTGCGGAAATTAAAGTTAGTTGTTAAGTGTTAAAGATAACCATCTTGAAACTTGTCAAGTATGTTATCAAAGTTAGTAGGAAGATCTATGGTGAGTGAATGATGTACTCGGATTTAAATTCAATGGGGTTTATCAGAAGCTTGATAGAATCATAGCGACTACACGATAAAAACCTCCACAAGTCTTAAATCAACCGCATACAATTCTCTTCCATGTTTGATCTTTTTTTATTCGGGACACGAAATATTGCGCTATGTTAAGCAGATCGCCAAGTGATTTATGTAGAAATCACCCTACAACGAGGCCAGTCAAAACTTTATGTGCTAATGCATGCGAGAAGAACGATATGTAGATCGCCTTCCGAAAGCAATACCGCACGAAAAGAAAATAGGTAACGATCTAGTCTTTACTAAGAATCCATAAGAATTCTCAAAGTATTAAGACTTTCATCGATCAAAAGAAAAAAAGGAGAAGGAGAAGATAAAATGCATAAAGATAATCAACTCACACTATCATTAATATCATTCATCTAATATTATGGATTTGGTTCTTTCAAACCTATCAACATCCTAGATCCAATGATATTAATGAAATGGAGGAAGAAGAATAAAATTCACAAAAGGTAATCAACTCACACTATCATTAATATCATTCATCTAATATTATGGATTAGGTCATTTCAAACCTATCTGTCATACCCCAAAATTTACCCGATATAATCCACATCTCCTAATTTATTAAGGGTGTTAAAAATTAAGAGCCATAGGGTTTAATATAGCTATTGTTAAACTCGACCTCTTATAAAATTCTCTTATAAATTGGTTTAAATAAAAATAAGGGTGTGAATAGTATTTTTTTGGATCTAAACAGTGGGCCCAATTGTTACAAAAATTCTATGATTTTTGGAGAAATCACTTGTGTTTTACTAACACTTGTTTTATTACTATTTAAATTTTATTATTAATTTTTATTAATATTATGATTATTATTAGGGAGAATTAGGATTAATTAGGTTTTATTAGGTTTTATTAATTATATGTTATTAGGATTATTTTTAGGATAATGATAGAATTAGTATTAATATTATAATTATTGATTAGTATTATTAATTAAATTTTAATAGAATTATCATCATTATTAGTTTAATTTTTATTATTTATCATTATCATTTTTTATTATTTGATTTCTTTTTAGTTAAATAAAAAATAAATATACTATATTGGTATTTTAATGCTATTATGATTTTATTGTTACTATTAATTATTATTATTATTAGGTTATTAAAAGAAAAAAAGAAATAAACCAAATTGGCCAAATTCTACAAGTTCACGTTTTCATGTGCAGGAGGAAAAGATTTGCAAGCTTCTCAATCTCCCTTCAAATCCAAATGGAATCTTTCCTAACCAACAATAAATCAAATCTGAAAATTAACCTAATCTAATCCTTCCTAACTGAATAACTAACCCTAACTATAAAATGGAGAAAAGATTATGAGATAAGGGGAGGGGAGTCGGCTGAAAAAAAGTTAACGCAAAACTTCAAGAAAGTGGAGTAAAAGTAATTTTCGGATAGAAGGATTGAGACGAATTCCAGAGCTACCAACGATCGAAACCCGTTCATTGGATGATTCTGGGGCTATATCAATCATCACGGCTAATCAACAGGTCCGGAAACGCGATCTTGGTGCCCACGGTTTGTGTTATCTTTGTTTGCATCGATTCCGCTAATTCTTGATTAGTTGTTACGGTTTGATTATATATATGAGTTCATGATGATGTTATAAATCTCTTGGCATAAGTTAATTGGAGTTTGGTTGCATATATAATGTTTCGCCATTGATGGGGTTTGGAAGCTTCAAATTGGGATTTTCGGTTTGAGGAAATTGTAAGCCAAATCAATGAACCCAATGGATTTGCAAGGTTTTATATAGTTAATCTGATTTATTTTTGTGAAATTATTGACACTAATTTGCAGTTTTGTTCATGGCTATGCTATAGCTACGCTAAAGAAAACGTAAGTGAAAGCAAGTCTGTTTCTGAAAAACTGAACGAAGAAGAAGGCACTGCAGTCCGCGCTTCCTTTTTTAATTTCAATTCATGCGTTATTTTTCATACATAATAAAATGGGATTATTTTTTTAACATCAAACGGTTGCAGTGCCTTTGGTTTGTGTGTAATCTTGGAAGCGCAGGGACCTGGGTTCGATCCCAGCGTCCCACATATATTTTCCTTATTTTCTTTGGTAAAGTTTGCTTACGGATCCCACGCGCACGCCTCCATACCCATACCATGCATCCTCAGATCTGGGCCATTGGACAGCCAGCAAACGAGATCAAACGTCCTTGTAGCGTAGGTGCACCATGGGTAGTCAAGATCTAGCCACATACAATAAAAACCAGGTTTTTCTTTATATTTATTTATTTGTTTTATTATTTAACTATA
The DNA here is from genome assembly GCF_029867415.1 of Vicia villosa. Classification (NCBI taxonomy): domain Eukaryota; kingdom Viridiplantae; phylum Streptophyta; class Magnoliopsida; order Fabales; family Fabaceae; genus Vicia; species Vicia villosa. The sequence continues at coordinate 142,109,073 of NC_081183.1, forward strand.
TAGATTAATTATTATTTAGTTGTATTTAATTTAATTAATTTTACAAAACTAGGATTAGGATAATATAATAAGGGTTAGCCTAATAATTAGGATTAGAATATTTTCCCGATCACTCGACTATGTCGATTAATTTATTTAATTATTTTTAATTACAAACATCACAAAAACCCTATAAAAGTTACTAAGTATTAGGATTTGCCCGATCCTACTGCCATTTGGCAAAACATTAATTCTTGAATAAATCTCTCCTCGACCCGACTAAAGCTATTGGTCGCATTAGACGAGAGATAAAAGAATAAAACATGAAAAATATACAAAATCTAAAACACATTTAATTTGCTGCCCGCGACGATCAATCTATCGATCTGAGTAACCAGCAATGCCCCATTAATCCGTTAGCTATACTGATCAAATCTATTGATCATCGCATCTAACGGTGACATATCAAATCAGGGTTGTACGCCCAAACAAACAGTCAAAAAACACTAAACCACGACACTACGGATTTTCATCCTTTTCAATCAGGCAATTCAAAATGCCTTTCAAATCACAATTTCCAAAACTACGATAGGCCATTCAAAAAGCCTTCAAACAACCATATCAAATCAAATTCAAATTCTAAGGCGTACAACCCTGTGCCCGAACTACGTTGACTCTGATCCTCCATAAGGAGGTACGTAGGCACTTGGTAACAAGGCGAGTCTCCCCCTAAAAATCTCAATTCAGTTTTAAATCTTAATTTTTGCCTTTCTATGTCATTAGCTATAAACCTTCATCTTTAAATGTCAGCCTTTAGGAAAGGGTTGAGGGTGCCTAATACCTTCCCTCAACCTGATTATAATAACTTACCCTGAATCTCATTACTGCGTAGGGTTTCCTATTCGCCCTTCAGAATAGGTGGCGACTCTAAACCTTCAATTTTAAGGCAGGTTGCTACAGCTGGCGACTCTGCTGGGGATACACTCAATGGTGAATTATTATGCTCCTATAGGCTTTGGCAGGGTTTAGGGTTTGGCGAATTATTTTTAGGGTTTGGCCTAGTTTGCCAAAACTAGGGTTGTGAATTAGGATTTGGGTTTTTTTTCTCTTTATGCAAATATTTAATTTAATTAATTTATTTATTTATTTACGGTTTTATTTACAGTAATTTTCTTTTACAGTAATTTTTAAATGTTTATTTAATTACTTATTTTACTGTATTTTTCTGGGATATATAAATTGCGTTAAACCTAAGCGTGGGAATTATAATAATGACCAGAGGGGAATTACATCGCCTACGAGTCTTATTATAATTCCACTCAGAGTGGGTTGAATATCCGGAAAGGTCTGATACGAGGCTTGACCTTGTTGAGGGCTGGACTTGGTATTTGGCTGATCTCTCTGGGAACCAACCCCTAAAACTCGAACCTCATGGATTAATGAGTTGTTCCAAAATCCAAAGAGACAAAAAGTCTCGGCGGCTACGAACGATCCCATGAGACCTTCTAGAACATTCCTATGGGAAAGGTAGACACCCTAAGCCGTTACGTCGAACCTATGAACCTAGGGCTTATGTGTTTACGTGCTTATTATATATGTGCAGTTTATATACTGCAAATGTCTTGCATGTCAATTTTGCAGGTACCCCTACGCGTTCCCTAGCCCGCAGGGACTCTGTTTCTAAGACCATGTCCTTCCTACGAAGGACACCTCCATTTATGCACGTTGATTGGCCTCTCGATGGCCATGAGACCTAGTGACTGTCATGAACGGTCACTCCATGCTTGCATCTATGCACCCCCTAGCCTGTAGGGACTTTCCTTTTTACATATTTGTATTTTACAACTACGTGTCCTTTCCACGAAGGACATCTTCATTTACGCACGTCGATTGGCCTCTCGATGGCCATGCGATCCAGTGACTACTTTGAACGGTCACCCTGTGCTTACATCTACGCGTTCCCTAGCCTGTAGGGATTATATTTTTAAAAAAAACACATCCTTCATACGAAGGACAACTTCATTAGCATGCGTTCGATTGGCCTCTCGATGGCTATGAGATCTAGTGACTGTCTTGAACGGTCACTCCATGTTTGTTTCCGTGCACCCTCTAACTTGTAGGGTTTGGATTTCCATCTATACATCTTTCATCCCTAGCCTGTAGGGATTTCCCTTCATCTGATATCGTCCTTAGATAGGTTGTGTTCCGCATAGAGAACCTTCCCACGAGGGACAACTTCATTGGTACACGTTGAACGGCCTCTCGATGGCCATGAGACTCGATGACTGTCTTCAGCGGTCACCAGCCGCTACCTTCTGCATACTCTCGAATCTAAGGGGATTTCCATTGGCGTGTCATAACATCTGTCTTGCAAGGATTTCACTAGGGTCTAATGTCGCCTCTAAGGCTATTCCTAGGATTACATGTTACACATCTGCATTGTATACACGGAGTATAGTACAAGGAGTCTCTCGCATACGCATGCGTTTGCATTTTCATGCATTCATACATTTTCATATCCATCTCCGCCTGCATCCACACTTCTCGTGCTAGCCGATTTCCCGAGACTCATGGAGGAAAATCAAAGGATCGTAGACTATGGAGAAAGGAGGACAAATTGTCGAGAACGAACTCGGTCTCACAAGGAGGAAAAAGGATGCCTTTCGTCATGCCACGTGTCCATGCCTTTTCGCAACAAGATTATAAATGCAACCAAGGTTATCGTCAAGCAAGGATTAGTTCAACAAAGAAGTTCCTCATAGATACACTCAAGATGTATCTAGTCAAAAAGAGGTTCATCTCAGAACATATCAAATTTACAAGGACGCTCTACGATAACCTGGAGGCAAGGGTCAGTCCAACTGGGGCAATATCCTGAACAAAGATGCCTATCTACAATGGGGAAAAGCGACGTATGTTAACCCCCCATCAAGGGTCAAAAAGGGTCATAAGTGTTCTTTGTCAATTTACAAACGCTGAAGGTTGCGAATGGTGTGATACTATCCTTTAGAAAAAGCAAAAGAGGTTCAGTCAAAGGAAGCTCATGAAGTTCCGATACGACGAAAACCCACCGCTAACAAATTTATTCCCGACAGATTCGACATGCCCAAGGAAAATTCGAGGTTGCCCTCACTTCTACAAGTCTAAAGAACTAAGGAGTGAAACAAGGTCAGTGGATCTACAAAGGAGATTATCCCTAGGATCACTAGGTGTTTATCATGCTCGGAATTTCGACCCCGGCGATCGCTTAGTGTTACTCAAGAAGTTGTACCTTCGGATTAGCAATTCTAATAGGATGACCATGCAGGTTTTGGAGTCAATTCATTTTCTCACTACTACGACTTTCCAGTCGCACACTTCTATTTTTAGGATTATTAACAAACTTAAGGGAGAATGACGAATACAAATAACTAAGTCTAGCTAAACATATGCTTTCAAGGTAAGACCGAGCCGAGGATGTACAGGCATTGTTTCATTTCCCAAACAGTGGAGATATAAGGATGTTAATCCCTCGTTACCCCCTCGAGCCAGGAGTTGGAGTTTTGTTTCTACTGCTAAAAAAAACCTTGATTTTAACCAGGGGCAGGGTAGATGTCAACTAATTCAATGATGTATTTTGGTTGCCAAGAGAATCAGTCCATCCAAGCATAAGGTTCAAGCGTATCTTCTTCCTCGCATTCATCCAAGATTGAGGAAGCAATGGAGATAACATTCACAAACATCTTCTTCCTCAATACATCATTCAGGATCGAGGAAGTATCAAAGTCGAAGCTTGCAAATCAAAGTCGACATGGCAGTCACAATATTCAATATCCAAGGATCAATCTCAAAAGGAGTATTCAAAAGAAAAAGAAAAAAAGCGCCCGCTAAGTCAAAAATTCCATGAATAAAAAAAACGACTTAGGCAAAATTTAGGGCATCCCGATGGATCAAATTCAAAAGAATTGGTTCATGCAAAAATAAGGGATAAAAACAAAGGCTAAATACAATGGATAATCTGGTGACTGCTAAATCATCAAAGCTTCGCATCCATGCTTGGATCTTCATAATATTTTCATCAATGCTTGGACCTCTACTAAGGCTTCTGCTCAACATCGAAACTGAAACGATTCTCTTGCAAACAAAGCACATCCATTGGATTAGTAGAATTTTTAGGATCTGGAGAACATCAAGGAGAAAGGGGTGGGATAAATAAAATTTTGAGCCTTATATCCATTGCTTCTTAAAACATGAACCAGGCCAAGTTACAACATTTAAAAGTCCTAATTGAGGCAAGGTTAACCATGAAAGCATGTTAAGCAGGATTTGTTATACTGACTCCTATGTTTGTTAAAACTACTTCTAATCACTATGCTTCTTCAAGCATTCTTTTCAAAACCATCCAGTCCTAATTCATAACGGACTTCGATTTCAAAACTTGCATACGCATTCCATTGGAGCTACTTCTCAAAAAGTACAACACCATCTACGAGTATACACTTAGCATCGAGGAAATCTCGAAATGGGCTAATCAAAGGTGATCATTTCTAATAAAGACCCTGGAGTCGGGGGAACCACATCTAGGGGGTTCTCCTAAACAGGGGCAAAAATTTCAAGGAGCACAGGGGCATACAATCGAACATCCTATCAACTAGGGGCAGTCTTCCTAAGGTTCAATCGACTTGGGGCACATCTCAAAGCAATCTCAAACAGGGGCATGTCAGACATGGGAAGAATTCAAATTCAAAGGATAGAACACTATGGATAACCTTCCATGACCTGGAGATCAGGGGCACACCCTTCAATCTAAACATCGAAGCATATGACAAGGCTATTCCCTGGGGCACTTCCTTCATAAGCATCTTTCTCCATGAAAATACTGGGGCAATGGATATCAAATCCGCAAGACACACAACAAAAGGAAAAAGGCGTTCTCGCACTTTACAACATCGAACAAATTCTTTCTCCTAACTACGATCTTCCGAGCTCAAACAAGACAGGTATTGGGAAATCGCGCTAGCATCACACCCCATCCTAGCAAACAGACCTGCAACTCCAGCGAACTATATACGCTTTGGTTATTAATAACCTACCGTTGGAGAATCACACAAATACATACAAATCACGCATTACATACATTGGTTGATACATTACACCGTAACTCTTTATGTGTTCTTCTGCAAGACAAACATTCACATCCATTCAAAAGACCTCTTTCGGGTAATCTTACAGAAGACATTACTTCGTTCCACTCATTACGTCAACCAAGCATACGCATATGCATAAGCATACATAAACATTACAAAGCCAGCATAAGCATAGTCAGGGTATAGGTGCAAGCATGGAATAAACAAGTTCAAAGGGTTTGAGGAGATAAAACCATGAGATTGCATCAGCATTAGCATACATGCATACGCATTAGCATGAGCATATACATATCACAAAAGCCCAATTTTTTTTGGCAATCCAAACCATTACAAAGTCAAGTTCCCGTCTGGTAGTCAGTCCTCGTCTGACCGTTTCATCAGTATACATACAACATATACATGTGTAAGCATTCACACATACGCATTATACAAACAACAGGGGCATGTGCATAACGCATAAGCATGATGCATACGCATTCACAAAACAAAATTCTACATAGGTAAATTTCGCGATAACACTCGCGGATAACCCTATTGGTGGTACAGGTAAATTCTGCGATAACACTCGCAGATAACCCTGATAACATAGGTAAATTTCGCGACAACACTCGCGGATAACCCTATTGGTGGTACAGGTAAATTCTGCGATAACACTTGCAGATAACCCTGATAACATAGGTAGATTTCGCGACAACACTCGCGAATAACCCTATTGGCGGTACAGGTAAATTCTGCGACAACACTCGCAGATAACCCTGGTGACATAGGTAAATTTCGCGACAACACTCGCGAATAACCCTATTGGTGGTACAGGTAAATTCTGCGATAACACTCGCAGATAACCCTGGTGAAACAGGTAAATTCTGCGATAATATTCGCCGATAACCCTGTCGGTGCAGGTGAACTTGCTAGAATTATAGCAAGCAATCCTATTGGGGTCCAAACTGCGATGTAACTTGCCAGAACTATGGTAAGTGAGAGGTACAAACTGCGATGTAACTTGCCAGAACTATGGTAAGTGAGAAGTTCACAAACTGCGAGTAGCTTACCAGCACTATGGTAAGTGAGAAGTTCACAAACTGCGAGTAGCTTACCAGCACTATGGTAAGTGAGAAGTTCACAAACTGCGATTAACTTACTAGCACTATAGTAAGTGGGGGTTCACAAACTGCGGAAGCTTGCTGACCATAGCAAGCCAATTACACAACCAACAGAAGGTCCTCGCTATTCCTTTTCAGGAACCTTTCCACGAAGTCTTCTTCAAGACGTATTCCATCCTTTCTAGGAGCTTTTCCAAGAACACAAGGTTTTTCAAATGATTCCTCAACTGGGTTTATCACGTTAGTCCCTCGGCAGTGATCTTCTCCGTCAACAACAATCAGAGGTATTATTTTTCTTTTCAGAATTACTAACACACTTCGATTTACATAAACTAACAATCATGCATCATTCAACTAACATACCTCATTCATACATAATGCATATACATACATCGCCCTCATTTATTTTGAGAAGCTCACTGCATCATGCATCGCATGCATCATAACATTGCATAAAATTCAGGTTGCCTTTTTAGGCCTTACTACAATCAAAGCGAGTGGTTCCTTTCGAAAGCATCTGCTTCACATCCTAAAAAGGAGGGGTATTTACCTTGGGTGGCATCTGTAAGCCCATCTCCCACAAAACTTCTTCCAAACAAGTGCAAATTTCGGGGCATTCGATATTCAATCCTCTTCTACCTTTAGATCACGATAGGCAGACGTGCCTATCTGCCTCTTCAGGTTTAAGAAGATTGAATAGGGGCAGCTGTCATACCCCAAAATTTACCCGATATAATCCACATCTCCTAATTTATTAAGGGTGTTAAAATTAAGAGCCATAGGGTTTAATATAGCTATTGTTAAACTCGACCTCTTATAAAATTCTCTTATAAATTGGTTTAAATAAAAATAAGGGTGTGAATAGTATTTTTTTGGATCTAAACAGTGGGCCCAATTGTTACAAAAATTCTATGATTTTTGGAGAAATCACTTGTGTTTTACTAACACTTGTTTTATTACTATTTAAATTTTATTATTAATTTTTATTAATATTATGATTATTATTAGGGAGAATTAGGATTAATTAGGTTTTATTAGGTTTTATTAATTATATGTTATTAGGATTATTTTTAGGATAATGATAGAATTAGTATTAATATTATAATTATTGATTAGTATTATTATTTAAATTTTAATAGAATTATCATCATTATTAGTTTAATTTTTATTATTTATCATTATCATTTTTTATTATTTGATTTCTTTTTAGTTAAATAAAAAATAAATATACTATATTGGTATTTTAATGCTATTATGATTTTATTGTTACTATTAATTATTATTATTATTAGGTTATTAAAAGAAAAAAAGAAATAAACCAAATTGGCCAAATTCTACAAGTTCACGTTTTCATGTGCAGGAGGAAAAGATTTGCAAGCTTCTCAATCTCCCTTCAAATCCAAATGGAATCTTTCCTAACCAACAATAAATCAAATCTGAAAATTAACCTAATCTAATCCTTCCTAACTGAATAACTAACCCTAACTATAAAATGGAGAAAAGATTATGAGATAAGGGGAGGGGAGTCGGCTGAAAAAAAGTTAACGCAAAACTTCAAGAAAGTGGAGTAAAAGTAATTTTCGGATAGAAGGATTGAGACGAATTCCAGAGCTACCAACGATCGAAACACGTTCATTGGATGATTCTGGGGCTATATCAATCATCACGGCTAATCAACAGGTCCGGAAACGCGATCTTGGTGCCCACGGTTTGTGTTATCTTTGTTTGCATCGATTCCGCTAATTCTTGATTAGTTGTTACGGTTTGATTATATATATGAGTTCATGATGATGTTATAAATCTCTTGGCATAAGTTAATTGGAGTTTGGTTGCATATATAATGTTTCGCCATTGATGGGGTTTGGAAGCTTCAAATTGGGATTTTCGGTTTGAGGAAATTGTAAGCCAAATCAATGAACCCAATGGATTTGCAAGGTTTTATATAGTTAATCTGATTTATTTTTGTGAAATTATTGACACTAATTTGCAGTTTTGTTCATGGCTATGCTATAGCTACGCTAAAGAAAACGTAAGTGAAAGCAAGTCTGTTTCTGAAAAACTGAACGAAGAAGAAGGCACTGCAGTCCGCGCTTCCTTTTTTAATTTCAATTCATGCGTTATTTTTCATACATAATAAAATGGGATTATTTTTTTAACATCAAACGGTTGCAGTGCCTTTGGTTTGTGTGTAATCTTGGAAGCGCAGGGACCTGGGTTCGATCCCAGCGTCCCACATATATTTTCCTTATTTTCTTTGGTAAAGTTTGCTTACGGATCCCACGCGCACGCCTCCATACCCATACCATGCATCCTCAGATCTGGGCCATTGGACAGCCAGCAAACGAGATCAAACGTCCTTGTAGCGTAGGTGCACCATGGGTAGTCAAGATCTAGCCACATACAATAAAAACCAGGTTTTTCTTTATATTTATTTATTTGTTTTATTATTTAACTATATAGATTAATTATTATTTAGTTGTATTTAATTTAATTAATTTTACAAAACTAGGATTAGGATAATATAATAAGGGTTAGCCTAATAATTAGGATTAGAATATTTTCCCGATCACTCGACTATGTCGATTAATTTATTTAATTATTTTTAATTACAAACATCACAAAAACCCTATAAAAGTTACTAAGTATTAGGATTTGCCCGATCCTACTGCCATTTGGCAAAACATTAATTCTTGAATAAATCTCTCCTCGACCCGACTAAAGCTATTGGTCGCATTAGACGAGAGATAAAAGAATAAAACATGAAAAATATACAAAATCTAAAACACATTTAATTTGTTGCCCGCGACGATCAATCTATCGATCTGAGTAACCAGCAATGCCCCATTAATCCGTTAGCTATACTGATCAAATCTATTGATCATCGCATCTAACGGTGACATATCAAATCAGGGTTGTACGCCCAAACAAACAGTCAAAAAACACTAAACCACGACACTACGGATTTTCATCCTTTTCAATCAGGCAATTCAAAATGCCTTTCAAATCACAATTTCCAAAACTACGATAGGCCATTCAAAAAGCCTTCAAACAACCATATCAAATCAAATTCAAATTCTAAGGCGTACAACCCTGTGCCCGAACTACGTTGACTCTGATCCTCCATAAGGAGGTACGTAGGCACTTGGTAACAAGGCGAGTCTCCCCCTAAAAATCTCAATTCAGTTTTAAATCTTAATTTTTGCCTTTCTATGTCATTAGCTATAAACCTTCATCTTTAAATGTCAGCCTTTAGGAAAGGGTTGAGGGTGCCTAATACCTTCCCTCAACCTGATTATAATAACTTACCCTGAATCTCATTACTGCGTAGGGTTTCCTATTCGCCCTTCAGAATAGGTGGCGACTCTAAACCTTCAATTTTAAGGCAGGTTGCTACACTATCAACATCCTAGATCCAATGATATTAATGAAGTGGAGGAAGTAGGAAGCCAAAACAAGCATAAAAAAGGCAAAAAAACACATTCTGCCAGCAGGAAATCGATTTACCTCTGTAGGAAATCGATTTCCTGAGTCCAGAGTTCAAATTTTTGAAAAAAAATAAGGTGGAAATCGATTTCCTACAGAGGGAAATCGATTTCCTGCACGCAGCATTCAAAAAATCAGCATTAGGAGGCATAAAACTTGACTTAAGCAAACATACAAACACCTTATGATCACATATCCATTGGAGCACGAATTTTCCATCAAATCACCATCAAATAGCACCAATATAGCATCAAAGATGCATTGAACACAAGCAACAAAGATCTACATCTTAGGATTGAGAAATTTACCAATTCTTGAACTAAAGTGTTGAAGTAGCTTCAAGAACAAGCACAAAGTGTAGATCCTTCGAGTATGGAGATGAACAATCAAAGAGAAGAGAGAAATGTAGGAGGCTTAGTTCAAAATTAGCAAGATTCAAGGTGAATCTCACTAATTCTTTGAAGATGAACTTTGGGTGAGGGTTTTGGAAAGGGTGAGAAATGAATTTGCAAGCAATTTTTTGGCTCTCCAAGCTTGAGAAATGAATTTGCAAGAACTTTTTTGGCTATCAAAAGCTTGAGAAATGAATTTGCAAGAACTTTTTTGGCTATCAAAAGCTTGAGAAATGAGAGAGTAGAGGGCTCTATTTATAGAATTGGAGCAAGAGTAGTGGCAAATTGGTCTTTTTGTGTTTGGTGATTAACTTGTGTTTAATTGGTGATTAAAGTGGCAATTAATGGTAAAAATGGTAAATGAGGTTAAAGAGGGTTTAATGAATGAGTTAATTTTGATGAGGTGGAAAATTGATAAAATGATCAAATAAAAAGGTGCCAAAATGATGTCAAGCTTCCCTCCTTATATTTTTTTGAATTTTGCGCACAGGAAATCGATTTCCCACAGGGGTAAATCGATTTCACTCTGTTCCAGAAGAGAAATTGGCGCAAAATACACTAGGGAAATCGATTTGCCCAGGAGGGAAATCGATTTCATGCTGTCCAGAATGTGATTTTGGTGAAGATTGCTGCAGGGAAATCGATTTACCCAGTAGGGAAATCGATTTCATCAGTCAGAAAAGTGAAAAATGCCTTGTTTATTGCATGTCCTGGCTTGGTACCTACAAAACAAAAGCCTACAAAGAAACAAAGCAATGTTTTTGGTATTTGGGTTAGTATAAAACAAATTAAAGAAAATTATGTGCTTGATAGTTCCCCTCAAAGACGAAGCGAACATAACACCGAAAAATGAAATCTCAAGATTGTGATCTTGATTAATGATTGAGATGCAAATGATGTATGATCTTAGGGTCAAAAATTGGGGTATGACAATAAGTATTATAGTTTAAATTAATAATTTAAAATATAATGATATGTATTAAAAATAATTTAATAATTTGTGTGTCTTAAAAAATAATAATATATATTTTGAATAAAATTTAAAAATAGAAATAAATCATAAAATTAAAATAGTAAAATTTATAGAGTAAAAAAATATTAAAATTGATGTCTTGGTTACTATTGGTATAGAAAAAAATCTATATACTAATTAACAACCAACAATCTTATAAATAAATGTAGATATTATAGATAATATATCATAATAAGTTATGAGTTTGTAAACTATTAATTTTGTGTAGTTTATATTTTAGTCATTTAAAATCATCTAAATTCATATTTGATCTATGAACCAACAAAAGTCTATAGTTTTTTAAATAGAATGTAAATATAATAAAAAAACAATGTGAGATATTGGATCGAACTCTAGTATGGTCGAAGGGTAGCTTCTTGGTTCGATAGGGTTAAGCATGAAGTCGAAGGTTGTTCACATGCTTGTGTCGAAGATGCTAGAGTTGTTAGCATGTTAAATTAGGTTTTAGTGTTTAAACCCTAATTTGTTAAGTTAGCTTGTTTATTAAGTTGGCTTGTGTAATGGGCCTTATGGAAAAAGCCCATTAGTTAGTATGTTAGGTTTTATTATAAATAGCATACTAGTCTCTCATCATTGCTAATGGTAGTCCATCTCCACCGTCACGCCATGAGTTATGGAAGAGAGCACGACAAAAGAAAGGGGGAGAATACACATCAAAGTCTACACAAACTGTTGTAGAGAAAATTGTCAGTAAATTTTGGAAATTATTTCAAGTATCATTATATTTGTTATTGATAAAAACTATTGAAATTAGTTGTGGTTTTTGAATTTTGTAGGACTCTCTAGTTGAAGAAGCTGAAAAAGGTGTCTTTGTTCCACATGGACGTAACGATATCTTAACAGCGGCCATTGGAACATCTGAGAAAGGCGGTCGTGTTCGTGGTGTTGGAAAGCACCATAAACAAAGCACTTACTTTGGAAGGTCGTCTTCACGTCAAGGACAACATATAGATGTAACTCAACAACTTGAACAACTTAGAGCTGATTTTGATAAAAAGTTGGCTGAAGAGCGTAAGGCAATGCACCAATCTTTTATGGAGACACTTAAGTCTATGGGTTTATCGCAAAGCACAGATGATAATAAATGCATTGAAAAAATGGAAGTTGTCGAAGGAAGCGGAAAGGGAAGTTGTTCAGCTGCAAAGGGAAGCACAAAAGGTGTGGAAGTTGACGATGTTCAGAAATTGCTACTCATGGTTGTGAAAATGGCTGACAGACACTTGGAAATCGAATTAAGTCATTGTAAATCTGCCATTAATTTTTATGTATCAGCTAAGTGTATCAGAGAGCTTTTGGTGGGTTTTCATTGGCTTAACGTGTCTATTTTGCAAGTTTGGTGCACGTAAGTACATTTTCTTTTTTTTTTATTACTTTCAATATCTATTAATAGGATATATATCTCATCACTTCGAATCTAATGTTTATTTTAAAATTATTTAGGTATATTCTTCGTTTATGTATTGATAATTCATCATCAGAAGTGTATGGATTTATGGACCCTGCTATGTGTATACATTATGATGATGTCCCGAGTTCTGCAACAAAGGTTAGAAATTACATACAAGATAAGTTAATGACGGAAGACAGAGTTTGCCACCTCCTACCACTTATTCATGGGTAAGTTTTTATGAAATTTTGTTTCTTATTTTTTAATTTTGATATATAACATAGATATTTTATGTGACTCTTGTATTTCCATACACATGTACAGAGATCATTGGCAATTAATAGTCATGTGTCCAAGAGACAATATTGTGGTTGTATTTTGTTCACTTCATCATGGTATTGATAAAGACACGAAGAAAATTGTTTCGACGTAAGTTTATCTTTCAAAGAAACTTTATCTTTTATATTAATATTGATAAGTAATTTCATGTTTTATGTGGCTTTAAATGGTTTTTTTTTTAATTAGTGCTTTTGAGGTTCATCAATTTGCAAATTATGGCAATAGAAAAAAGGCTACATGGCATAGACCCAATGTAAGTGTGATGTAAATTATAATTCTATATTTAATTTTATGATAATTATTCAATAATTATGTTTTTCATTTGTAGACAAGGAAACAACATAACTCTAATGATTGTGGATACTATGTGATGAAAAATATGTTGGACATTGTCTCTGCAAATATAACTGGATCTTGGATGCAGGTAAAAAAATAACTTTAATTTGTTATTTACTTCGCGTTTTGCAACTTAATGATAATTTTCAAAGAATAACTTTGTATTATACATTTACGTATTGTAGGTATTTGATGATCCTACAGAATTAACACAAGAAGATTTGTATGATTTGCGACTCCGTTGGGCAAAATGTTTCTTTGAGTTATATAAAGGATAACTTTATGTTTAGTGTTTTTATTTTGTAGTAGAAAATGTGTGTAAACTTTTCTTATCATTTTGTACACTTGTGTATCCTAAATTAATACTTTTGAATAGTTTGACTAATATATATGCATATATCTTAGCTATTTGATGCAATTAAATGTGGTTTTGTGGGAAAAATGTGCAAAGTAGCGACCTTACATTGGTCTTTGTGGTATTTGTGTATTATATTGAAAATTAGGTAAAAAAAATTACAGGTTAAATTAGGGAAAATTGGAATAACAATCAAATTATGCTAAAAATTAGAAAAGATATTACATCGGGCTGTAGTAAAAACCGATGTAAAATGTACTCTATTACATCGGGTAAAATGCACACCCAGATGTAAAATATGGCGCATAAAAAATGGCATGCTTTTTCACATCGGGCTTGTAGTAAAAACCGATGTAAAATGTACTCTATTACATCGGGTAAAATGCACACCCAGATGTAAAATATGGCGCATAAAAAATGGCATGCTTTTTCACATCGGGCTTGTAGTAAAAACCGATGTAAAATGTACTCTTTTACATCGGGCAAAATGAATACCCGATGTAAAATATGGAGCATATTTTTGTTTAATAAAAAATTGCATTATCTTTCACATCAGACATCTGAATTCAACCGATGTGGTATGCTTATGTTTCACATCGGGCTTTGGCCCGATGTAAAATGTCTCAGACTTATTACATCGCCTGGCTTTACATCGGGTCCAGACCCGATGTAAAAAGTAGTTTTTACCCGATGTAAAAAGTAGTTTCTGCACTAGTGAAAATACAACAATACAATAAATTAATAAAATAGAACATAATTGAAGACTATGTTCATTTTAAGGGCATTTCTTTCCTGCTTAACATGTCTGTACCTACCAAAACGAAAACAAAAAAAATAAAAATATATAATAAGTAGAGAATAGAATAAAATAAAAGAAGAAACTTTAAAAATATAATACACACTATTTCATATTAGTTTTCATATTAAATACATAAATGAAATAAGATAGTGGAAAATTAGTAGGAGATAATTAGTTTTCATTAAATTAAATAATAAATAAAATAAAATAAAATGAATATAGAAAATTACTAAAACGACTTCAATTTTGGCGTCAAAAATTTTTTAAGAGTAGGGGTAGAAATAGGCCTAGCCTACACAGGCTCAAGCCAGGTCAGACTTTTTTTAAGTAGAAAAGGCCTAGATTTTTTTTTGAAGTTTATTTAGTTAAAAAGGTTAGGCCACATGGCATAATAAAAGCTTTTTAGGCATATCAGGCCGACTTGTTTAAATAAATCAGTATAAATTTGTTATTATTATATTTTATTTTCACTTTGAAATAAAATACAAAAATAAATCTTAGTTATCTTGAAGAACTTAGTTACATTTGCAGATGACATTCTGATGTTTTGCAGGGGGGATACAATATCGGTGAAAATGATGCTTGACATGGTGCAGAGATTTTCCAGCGATACAGGTTTAGTGATCCACCCAAGCAAATGTAAAATTTTCTTCGGGAGCATTGATGATGAAACTAAAGTTCGCATGTGAAATGCCCTGAAATTTGCATTTGTCAGGAAGAATTTCCGTGGGAGATGGGCTTGAAGATGCCACCCAAGGTAGATACCATTTTTCAGAATGTGCAGCCAATGCTTTTCGGGAAGAACCGGGTGCTTTGATTGTAGCATAGCCTAAAAAGGCAACCTGAATTTTATGCAATGTTATAATGCATGCGATGCGTGATGTAGTGAGCTAGTCAAAATAAATGAGAGCGATGTATGTATATGCATTATGTATGAATGAGGTATGTTAGTTAAATGATGCATGATTGTTAGTTATGTTAGTTGAAGTATGTTAGTAATTTTTAAAAAGAACAATAAAACCTTTGTTTGTTATTGATGATGTCTTGGAGAAGATCACTGCCGAGGGACTAACGTGATAAACCCAATTAAGGACCCTTTTGAAAACCTTGTTGTAAAACCCTTTGTAAAACCCCTTTGTTTTTCTTGGAGAAGATCACTGCCGAGGGACTAACGTGATAAACCCAAAAGGATCACTCGCTATAGCGCTAGCAAGCTTTCGTAATTTGTGAACCCCACTTACTATAGTTCTAGTAAGTTTCCGTAGTTTGTGAACCCCACTTACTTTAGTTCTAGTAAGTTTCCGTAGTTTATGAACCCCAAAAGGATCACTTGCTATAGCTCTAGCAAGTTCACCTGCACCATTTGGATCATCTGCCCTGGTTCGGACAAATTTCACCTGCACCATTTGGATCATTTGAAGGATAGAGAAACACTTAGAAAGGGGGGGTTTGAATAAGTGTAGCTTTAAAAAACTTGACAGATAAAAATAAATTGCACAGTTATTTTTATCCTGGTTCGTTGTTAACTAAACTACTCCAGTCCACCCCCGCAGAGATGATTTACCTCAACTGAGGATTTAATCCACTAATCGCACGGATTACAATGGTTCTCCACTTAGTCAGCAACTAAGTCTTCCAGAGTCTTCTGATCACACACTGATCACTCCAGGAACAACTGCTTAGATACCCTCTAAGACTTTTCTAGAGTATACTGATCCACACGATCACTCTAGTTACAACCTGCTTAGATAACCTCTAAGACTTCCTAGAGTATTCTGATCCACACGATCACTCTAGTTCCTTACAACTTAATGTAATTAATTCTAAGAGTATTACAATTGCTTCTTAAAAGCGATAATCACAAACTGTGATATTTCTCTTAATCGTTTAAGCTTAATCTCACTAATATATTACAACAGCAATGTAGTGAGCTTTGATGAAGATGAAGATTCTGAGCTTTGAGTTTGAACAGCGTTTCAGCAAGTTTTATATGAGTTGTTTTGGTGCAGAATCGTTAACCTTGCTTCTCATCAGAACTTCATATTTATAGGCGTTGGAGAAGATGACCGTTGAGTGCATTTAATGCTTTGCGTGTTCCGTACAGCATCGCATTTAATGTTATACGCTTTTGTCAACTACCTCGAGCCTTGTTCACGCTGTGTCTACTGACGTAGCCTTTAGTAGCTTTTAACGTTCCTTTTGTCAGTCAGCGTAGCTTGCCACTTGTACTTTCTTCTGATCTGATGTTTATGAATACAACGTTTGAATATCATCAGAGTCAAACAGCTTGGTGCAAAGCATCTTCTGATCTTCTGACCTTGAAGTGCTTCTGAGCGTGATACCATCAGAACTTCAGTGCTTCTGTTCTCTTGTTCTTCTGATGCTTCCATAGACCCATGTTCTGATTCTGCTTCGACCATCTTCTGATGTCTTGCCAGACCATGTTCTGATGTTGCATGCTGAACCCTTTGAGACAAAGCTTCTGAGCGCTGAATTATGCGTACTCTTTATATATTTCCTGAAAGGGAAATTGCATTGGATTAGAGTACCATATAATCTTAAGCAAAATTCATATTATTGTTATCATCAAAACTAAGATAATTGATCAGAACAAATCTTGTTCTAACAATCTCCCCCTTTTTGATGATGACAAAAACATATATAAATGATATGAATTTGCGATCAGAAAGAACAGACGGCAAAAGACAAATTACACAGCTATAGCATAAGCATATGAATATGTCTCCCCCTGAGATTAACAATCTCCCCCTGAGATAAATAATCTCCCCCTGAAATAAATACTCGAAGAACTTTAATAAAAGACTTCCCTGATTATTTCGGTAGAGACGATTATATAAGCTTCTATCTTTAGAGAATTCATAGCTTCTGACTTCTGCTTCCATTGGACAGCTTCAGAACTAGAATTTCTTTAGATCCCTAGAACACTCACAGCTTCTGATTCCTGCTTCCATCTAGGACAGCTTCAGAACTTGAATTTCTTTGATCTTCTGAACATTCACAGCTTCTGATTTCTGCTTCCATCTAGGACAGCTTCAGAACTTGAATTTCTTTGATCTTCTGAACATTCACAGCTTCTGATTTCTGCTTCCATTTAGGACAGCTTCAGAACTTGAGTTTTCTGGATCTTTAGAACATTCACAGCTTTGAATTTCTGCTTCCCTCGGATAGCTTCAGAGCTTTGAATTTCTACCAACATCACTTCATGCTAGATTTGTATCAGAACATTGTTGAATGTACCAGAGCATCATCTGAGCATCTCTACATCCTGAAATGTTACAGAACAAAAACTAAACGACAAAAGTCAGCATGAACGAGTTAGAACATAAAATGTATATTTGAACACATGATATGTATCAGAGCCATATAGGCTAAAATAATGTATCAGAGCAAATAATGTATCAGAGCAAATAGAATTTTGTCAAAGCAAATAGACAAATATGGATCAAATTCTATTATCAGTGCTTCTCATTCATTCTTCTTTCTTGCTTCTGATCTCTGAAGCTTGACAGCACTTGGCTTGCTTCAGTTTCCATGGTTTTGCTTCTTGTGTTTGCTTTGAAGATTCTCTTCACTTCTTTATACCTGCAAAACACTTAAACCATATAGAACTTGCAGTTCTTGTTAGTGAATGTGTGGGAGCTGTACCCAGCAACTGATAGATTAATCAAATCATTTATCATTTATCTTCTCCCCCTTTTTGTCATAACATCAAAAAGAATATTTCAAAAGATTCAGATGAATAAAACGACAAATAAAATCACTGGAATGTAAAAACAAAGAAACTTTTTCATTTATAATCAGCAAGAAGGATTACAGGAGAGGAATGCAGGAAAACAGATGCAACAAGGAAAGAAAACTACAAAGACCAAAGGACTAAGATCCTAGCCTACGCAAAATCCGTGCCAGAACATCATGAATCCCGTCAGTGCTTGTAGCTTGCCTTGCCATGAAGGAGCGAAACTCAGCATTGGCTGCTTCTTGCACGTCCAAACAAGAAGCCAGCATAGCTTGATTCTGATGAAGAGTTTCCAAGGTCTCCATCAGAGCTGAGGTTTCACCAGACGAAGAGGCACCTGAATTTCTGCCAAAAGGGACAGCAATCTCAGCAGGGTGATCTTCTGGGAGATCTTCAGCTTGTGCATCTTCCATTTCCTCATCTGAGTCTGACTCAGAAGTAGCCTTAGCATATTCTGGTTCAGGCAGCTCAGAAGTTCCATCTTCCAATGCTTGAAGAATAGCAGCTAGGTTTGTTGGAGGAGTAGGACCAGCAACTTCAGCAGGATACACCACTACTGGAAAGACCATGTGAGGTGCTTTTTCAGAAGGGTTCATTCTGAACCAGTTGAACAGCCACTGAAAATCTCCAGTCAGCACAGGAAACCATGGTTTCCACACCACGATGTCTCTGCAGAGATTTTCTTCTTCCAACTCATCTGCAGGTATCTTCTTCTCAAGAACACTTCTGTTCCTGAAGAGATGGTGACAGCTGCTTTCACCAATTTCCAGCCGAAGACCACGAATACCAGGAGCTTCAGACATGATCCTTCTCTGAGTGTCTGTAGCCCTATCCAGAAAATCTTGACGAAAGGTATCCCAAAGGTTGCTTGTGGCATACTCATCCAGGTGGTTGAGGTGAGCAGCACCCAGAATCTCCAACCAGCCATTTACATCAGACTGTAAAAGCTCCAGATATGATTGAGTGGTAGGGGTTGGAGGGTTGACAGTGAACCTGGAGTCGGGAAGAACAACACTGTAGGGATTAGGTGTTCTGGTGGGAAAAGGGTGTGAGAGAGATGAAGAAATGTCTGATGGATGGGTTGAAGGAGAGGAGATACCAGATGGTGAAGAAGGTGGTTCCGAGAGGATGAATGGGGAGGAAGAGGTGGTGGAGATCTTTGAGGAGGGAGTGATCCTTACTCTTTTTGGTTTGGTTTCTGGTTCAGCGATTGCCTTTCTCTTTTGTTTCCGATCATTATCTTGATTCCCAGAGCTTGACGGTGGATTCATGATGAAGTTGCTGATATTGGAAACTGCTAGGGTTTATGATATGAAAAGAGAGAGACGAAAAAGAAACTGAATGCAGAGAGAGAAATATGAGAGGGAAAGGAAACGTTTGAAGAATATAAAGAGAAAAACTGAAATAGAGTAAATGATGAAAAGCATTTAATGTTACGTGACGTGAGGAGAGATAATAATGACAAAAGACGTGATTTGCACAGTTACCTAAGTAGACGTCCCCTCAACTGCACGCACGCTTGTCCAGGAATAGTGAACACGTGTTTACCATCTGGATAGCCAGTTACAGTTTTTTTTTGCTTTTAAAGAGATTCTGAATCAGCTTAGACAATGAAACGTTAGTAATAACTGAATCACAATTTTTAATTGATTTCAATCAGAACTTCTTAAGAAAAAGTTTTCATTTCAGAAGATACCCATATATAAGAACTTCTTATCTTCTAATTCTGGGCTTGTTTTTGAAGACCCATTTTGTGCCGATTATATTGAATCCATCTGGTCTAGGAACAAGATCCCAAACATCATTCCTTGTAAACTGATTCAATTCTTCTTGCATAGCAATTATCCAGTCTGGATCTTCTAGAGCATGATCAACAGAAGTTGGCTCGATCAAAGATACAAGACCTAATTGACAGTCTGCATTGTTCTTAAGGAATGCTCTTGTTCTGATTGGATCATCCTTCTTTCCAAGAATGACATCTTCTGAATGACCAGAGATGAGTCTGGATGATCTTCTGACAGATGGTTCTTCAGATATGCTTAGATTCTCCAGAGAAGCTGATACTTGATCTTCCGATTCTTTGCTTCTGAGAAGCTCTGCTTCTGATGCGTTGCTTCTTGGCTCAACAACTTCTGATATATCAATATCACAATCTGCAAAATTATCAAACTGCTTTGGTTTTTCAGAACCAAGCTTATCATCAAACCTGATATTGATTGATTCTTCTACAATCAATGTTTCAGTATTGTATACTCTGTAGCCTTTTGAACGTTCAGAATATCCAAGAAGGAAACATTTTTGAGCTTTGGAATCAAACTTACCAAGATGATCTTTAGTGTTCAGAATAAAGCATACACATCCAAAAGGATGGAAATATGAAATGTTGGGCTTTCTATTCTTCCACAATTCATAAGGAGTCTTATTTAGAATAGGTCTGATAGAGATTCTATTCTGAATATAGCATGCAGTGTTTATTGCTTCTGCCCAGAAATGCTTAGCCATATTGGTTTCATTGATCATGGTTCTGGCCATTTCTTGCAGAGTCCTATTCTTTCGTTCTACAACCCCATTTTGCTGTGGAGTTCTAGGACAAGAGAAATCATGGGCAATACCATTTTCTTTGAAGAATTCTTCAAAGGATCTGTTCTCAAATTCACCACCATGATCACTTCTGACCTTTATGATTTTACACTCTTTTTCAGATTGAATCTGAATGCAGAAATCAAAGAACACTGAATGAGTCTCCTCCTTGTGTTTCAAGAATTTTACCCACGTCCAGCGGCTATAATCATCTACGATGACTAATCCATATTTCTTCCCTCTGACAGATGCTGTTTTGACTGGGCCAAACAGATCAATGTGCAAGAGTTCTAATGGCCTTGAGGTAGAAACAACATTTTTGGACTTGAATGCAGGTTTGGAGAACTTGCCCTTCTGACATGCTTCACAAAGAGCATCTGATTTGAATTTCAGATTAGGGAGTCCTCTGACCAGATTCAGTTTGTTAATCTGAGAAATCTTTCTCAAACTAACATGACCTAATCTTCTGTGCCAGACCCACTGCTCTTCAGAAACAGACATAAGACAAGTCACCTTCTGACTCATAAGATCTTGCAGATCTGTCTTATAAATGTTGTTCTTCCTCTTGCCTGTAAATAGGATTGAGCCATCCTTCTGATTTACAGCCTTGCAAGACTCTTGATTAAAGATTATATCATAACCATTGTCACTCAATTGACTTATAGATAAGAGGTTATGTGTTAATCCTTCTACAAGAAGTACATTAGAAATGTAAGGAGAGTTACCAGACTTTATAGTTCCAGAGCCAATTATCTTGCCCTTCTGATCTCCTCCAAACTTGACTTCTCCTCCAGACTTAAGCACCAGGTCTTGGAACATAGACCTTCTTCCTGTCATGTGTCGTGAGCATCCAGAGTCCAGGTACCATGACATGTTGTGCTTTGTCCTTTTTGCAGTCAAGGATATCTGCAATAGGAATAATCTTATCCTTAGGTACCCACATTTTCTTGGGTCCTTTCTTGTTAGATTTTCTCAAGTTCTGATTGAACTTGGGTTTAACATTGTAAGCAATAGGAGGAACAGCATGATAATTTTTAATGTGAGTTTCATGATATTTCCTAGGTTGTGTCACATGCTTTTTGGTGTGTGTTATGTGAAAACTTTGAGCATGTGAAGTGTGCCTAATATCATGGGAGTGGCCATACTTGAACTGATCATACAATGGCTTGTATGTGAGTTTCATTTCATCAACAGGTTCAAGTTTGTATGGGGTTTCACCCTCAAAACCAATTCCAACTCTTTTGTTTCCAGACACAGCATATATCATAGAAGCTAGCTGACTTCTGCCAAAACTTCTAGATAAGAACTTCCTGAAACTTAAATCATATTCTTTCAGAATATGGTTTAGACTAGGAGTGGATTTTTCTGAATCAGAAGGAGATCCAACATTATTGGATAATTTTAAAAGTTTTTCTTTTAATTCAGAATTCTCCAACTCAAGCTTCTTTGTTTCAAATTCAAATAGCTTTTTCAGCTTTTTGTATTTGAGACTAATCTGAGACTTGAGTTCCAGAAGTTCAGTTAGACCGGAAACTAACTCATCTCTAGTAAGTTCAGAAAATACCTCTTCAGAATCTGATTCTGATGTAGATTCTGATCCGTCATCTTCTGTCGCCATCAGCGCACAGTTGGCCTGCTCATCTTCAGAGTCTGAATCATCTTCTGACTCATCCCAGGTTGCCATAAGACCTTTCTTCTTATGAAACTTCTTCTTGGGATTTTCCTTCTGAAGATTTGGACATTCATTCTTGAAGTGTCCAGGCTCATTGCATTCATAGCACATGACCTTCTTCTTGTCAAATCTTCTGTCATCAGAAGATTCTCCACGTTCAAATTTCTTTGAACTTCTGAAGCCTCTGAACTTCCTTTGCTTGGTCTTCCAGAGTTGATTTAGCCTTCTGGAGATCAAAGACAGTTCATCTTCTTCTTCAGATTCTGATTCTTCAGGATCTTCTTCTCTAGCCTGAAAAGCGTTAGTGCATTTCTTGATATTGGATTTTAATGCAATAGACTTACCTTTCTTTTGAGGCTCATTTGCGTCCAGCTCTATTTCATGACTTCTCAAGGCACTGATAAGCTCTTCCAGAGAAACTTCATTCAGATTCTTTGCAATCTTGAATGCAGTCACCATAGGACCCCATCTTCTGGGTAAGCTTCTGATGATCTTCTTTACGTGATCAGCCTTGGTGTATCCCTTGTCAAGAACTCTCAATCCAGCAGTAAGAGTTTGAAATCTTGAAAACATCTTTTCAATGTCTTCATCATCCTCCATCTTGAAGGCTTCATACTTCTGGATTAAAGCTAGAGCTTTAGTCTCCTTGACTTGAGCATTTCCTTCATGAGTCATTTTCAAGGACTCATATATGTCATAGGCCGTTTCCCTGTTAGATATCTTCTCATACTCAGCATGAGAGATAGCATTCAGCAAAACAGTTCTGCATTTATGATGATTCCTGAAAAGCTTCTTCTGATCATCATTCATTTCTTGCCTTGTCAGCTTTACGCCTCTGGCATTTACTGGATGTTTGTAACCATCCATCAGAAGATCCCATAGATCACCATCTAGACCCAGAAAGTAACTTTCCAGTTTATCTTTCCAGTATTCAAAGTTTTCACCGTCAAAGACCGGCGGTCTAGTATAACCATTGTTACCGTTGTATTGCTCAGCAGAGCCAGATGTAGATGCAGGTGTAGACTTTTCACTTTCATCAACCATCTTTTACTGAAGCGTTTTTCTCTTCCTGAATCTTTTCTAAACACGGTTAAGTGCTTGCACCTTAGAACCGGCGCTCTGATGCCAATTGAAGGATAGAGAAACACTTAGAAAGGGGGGGGGGGGTTTGAATAAGTGTAGCTTTAAAAAACTTGACAGATAAAAATAAATTGCACAGTTATTTTTATCCTGGTTCGTTGTTAACTAAACTACTCCAGTCCACCCCCGCAGAGATGATTTACCTCAACTGAGGATTTAATCCACTAATCGCACGGATTACAATGGTTCTCCACTTAGTCAGCAACTAAGTCTTCCAGAGTCTTCTGATCACACACTGATCACTCCAGGAACAACTGCTTAGATACCCTCTAAGACTTTTCTAGAGTCTACTGATCCACACGATCACTCTAGTTACAACCTGCTTAGATAACCTCTAAGACTTCCTAGAGTATTCTGATCCACACGATCACTCTAGTTCCTTACAACTTAATGTAATTAATTCTAAGAGTATTACAATTGCTTCTTAAAAGCGATAATCACAAACTGTGATATTTCTCTTAATCGTTTAAGCTTAATCTCACTAATATATTACAACAGCAATGTAGTGAGCTTTGATGAAGATGAAGATTCTGAGCTTTGAGTTTGAACAGCGTTTCAGCAAGTTTTATATGAGTTGTTTTGGTGCAGAATCGTTAACCTTGCTTCTCATCAGAACTTCATATTTATAGGCGTTGGAGAAGATGACCGTTGAGTGCATTTAATGCTTTGCGTGTTCCGTACAACATCGCATTTAATGTTATACGCTTTTGTCAACTACCTCGAGCCTTGTTCACGCTGTGTCTACTGACGTAGCCTTTAGTAGCTTTTAACGTTCCTTTTGTCAGTCAGCGTAGCTTGCCACTTGTACTTTCTTCTGATCTGATGTTTGTGAATACAATGTTTGAATATCATCAGAGTCAAACAGCTTGGTGCAAAGCATCTTCTGATCTTCTGACCTTGAAGTGCTTCTGAGCGTGATACCATCAGAACTTCAGTGCTTATGTTCTCTTGTTCTTCTGATGCTTCCATAGACCCATGTTCTGATTCTGCTTCGACCATCTTCTGATGTCTTGCCAGACCATGTTCTGATGTTGCATGCTGAACCCTTTGAGACAAAGCTTCTGAGCGCTGAATTATGCGTACTCTTTATATATTTCCTGAAAGGGAAATTGCATTGGATTAGAGTACCATATAATCTTAAGCAAAATTCATATTATTGTTATCATCAAAACTAAGATAATTGATCAGAACAAATCTTGTTCTAACATCATTTGCCCTGGCTCGGACAAATTTCACCTACACCATTTGGGTCATTTGCCCTGGTTCGGAAAAATTTCACCTACACCATTTGGATCATTTGCCCTGGTTCGGACAAATTTCATCTGCACCATTTGGATCATTTGCCCTGGTTCGGACAAATTTCACCTGCACCATTTGGATCACTTGCCCTGGTTCGGACAAATTTCACCTGCACCATTTGGATTATTTGCCCTAGTTCGGACAATTTCACCTGCATCATTAGGATTTATTTGCTATAGTTCTAGCAAACTTACCTGCACCAAAGGAATTATTTGCTATAGTTCTAGCAAACTTACCTGCACCAAAGGAATTACCTGCCATGGTTCTGACAATCGTATCTGCATAAGATGAATCATTTGCTATAGTTCTAGCAAACTTACCTGTCACAACACGAGGGTTGGAAACTCACGACACGTGGGTCGGAAAATACACCTGTCACAACACGAGGGTTGGAAACTCACGACACGTGGGTCGGAAAATACACCTGTCACAACACGAGGGTTGGAAACTCACGACACGTGGGTCGGAAAATACACCTGTCACAACACGAGGTTTGGAAACTGGACTTTTGTAGTATGTGAATGCACTAGATGTTATGCATATGCTAATGCATATGAATGAAATGAACAGCAAGGTTGCTATCATCGGTAAGGTTACCGGGATACATCAATCAGGTGATTGGGGTGAATATCTCCGTAAGGTTGCTATCATCAGTAAGGTTACTGGCATCGGTAAGGTTACCGGAAGCATCAATCAGGTGATTGGGAAGAATATCTCAGTAAGGTTACTGGCATCGGTAAGGTTACCGGAAAGCATCAATCAGGTGATTGGGAAGAATATCCCAGTAAGGTTACTGGCATCGGTAAGGTTTACCGAGAATCGGGTGGGCAATGTAGCTTAGCACCAAAGTTTTGAATTGGATGTTTTGATGTATGTGATAGTGCTTATGATCATGCATATGTTGATTGATGTGATGAGTGGAACGAAATAATGTCTTCTATAAGACTACTTGAAAAGGTTTCTGGAATGGATATGAATATTTGTCTTAAAGAAGACTACCTGAAAAGGTTCTTAGCAACG
The DNA here is from genome assembly GCF_029867415.1 of Vicia villosa. Lineage (NCBI taxonomy): Eukaryota > Viridiplantae > Streptophyta > Magnoliopsida > Fabales > Fabaceae > Vicia > Vicia villosa. The sequence continues at coordinate 142,134,870 of NC_081183.1, forward strand.
AATGAGGAATGTCTTTAAAGACGACTACCTGAAAAGGCTGAAAGATGTTTTAGGAAGGACTACCTAAAAAGGTTCTTAGCATGGAGTGAGGAATGTCTTTAAAGACGACTACCTGAAAAGGCTGAAAGATGTCTTTAAGAAGGACTACCTAAAAAGGTTCTTTGGAAAAGACAATGAACGTCTTAGAAAAGACCACCTAAAAAAAGTTCTTAGAAAGGGAATGTCTTAAAGAAGACTACCTAAAAAGGTTCTAGGAAATGACGATGATTGCCTTAGAGAAAGACTACCTAAAAAGGTTCATAGAATGTCTTAAAGAAGACTACCTGAAAAGGTTCTTGGGGATGGCGATGATTGTCTTAGAGAAGACTACCTAAAAAAGGTCTTTGGAAAAGGAATGTCTTAAAGAAGACTACCTGAAGAGGTTCCTAGAAAAGGATCGTAGGATTTGTCTTAAAGAAGACTACCTAAAAAAGTATGGTGTAATGTATCGACCAATGTATGTAATGCATGATTTATGTATATGCATGATACTCCAGTGCTAGGTTGTTGATAACCAAAGCGTATATAGTTCGCTGAAGGTTGCTGGATGCTAGCGTGATTTCCCAGTACTTGTTTTTTTGTATTTGAAGATCGTAGTTAGGAGAGAGATTGGTTCGAGATTATAAAGTGTGAGAGCACCTTTCCCTTATGTTGTGCGCCTTGCCCCAGTTTGGCTCTTTGAATTACTCCACACCTTTACCCTTTCGAATTGTTCGCCTTATGGATTTGATATCCAATGCCCCAATATTTAGTGGGAGAAGATGCATATGATCTCCAAGCCATGAAGGAAGTGCCCCGTGGAATAACCTTGTCATATGCTTTAACGTTTAGATTGAAGGGTATGCCCCTGATCTCCAGGATACGGAGGGCTATCCATAGTGTTCTATCCTTTTGAATTTGAATTCTTCCCATGTTTGACATGCCTCTGTTTGTTATTGCTTCGAGATGCGACCCAAGTCGATTGAACCTTTAGGATGAATGTCCCTAGTAAATAGGATGTTTGATTGTATGTCCCTGTAACCCTTGAAATTTTTCCCCTGTTTAGGAGAACCCCCTAGATGTGGTTCCCCCCATTCCAGAGTCTTTATTAGAAAAGGATCACCTTTGATTAACCCATTTCGGGATCTCCTCGATGCTAAGTGTCATACCCTAATTTTTGACCCCCCTGAGATGACATATCTTCAGGATTTTTCATCAGGTCAAGACAAGTACCCAGAGCAGTCATTTCTCCATCTAGTACCTAATCGAGGATGCTCAAAGACAAGAAAGCTCAGGCAAAGGATCAATCAATACAAAGACTAGTCTCTAATACAATCATGGGGCTCAAAAACTTCACTTTTCTCATCTATGATTGATTAGACATCCAGTCATATGAGTACAGGTTTACTCAGGTCACCAGACTAGGGTTTTGAGCCTATCAAGGACTGAAATCAGGGATCACATTTGGGAAACCCTAAAAAACCTCAGAGGATCATTCAAAGACATCAATCATCTTCAAATAACTCATATTACAAGATCTACTGGACATCACACTTCAATTCAAAGTCTACAGTCATTATTTTCACATGGTCGACAAATTAGGGTTTTGACCTAATTCACCAAGATAGTTGACTTCTGATCAGGGCATGAATCCAAAACTCAAGACATGATTCAAGGATCTCTACTACCTCCATATAATCCATTTATATCATCCATTTGGGGAGAAGATCTTATTTCTACACAAAAGCCCAAAAATTCACTTTGTCAGGAAAAAGTCAACTGTGAAGGATCATCATTGACTTTTAAGGTTTTTGGTCAAAAAATGACTTTCAAAGATCAATATCATCAATATATGGATGTCAAAGTCATTTGGCCAAAGAAATTCAAAGAAATTCATCAAGGAGCGAAAAGTCGGGAATTAGGGTTTTTGAGGGCATGGTGAGATCTCAAAATTTCACCTACACAACTCAAAAAACTTCCAACATGAAAGTTGTAGATCTTGCCAAATAAAACAACATCTTACAAGGGAACTTTTTTCAAAAGATCAACCATTTATGAAGTTTTGGAAATTTTGAAGTTTAGGTCATAAACACTTAGAAATTTTTCTAAGTGTTTTAACCTAGTTTTCTTCCAACTTTGGCCTCATTTTTCACAAATTTCCCAAAGGATTCTGAAGATGACATAAACTAATGATTTAAAGTAGATGTTTAGGGCTTTCCAAATTGTGTTCAACCTTCTCAAAATTCAATTTGAGCTAAGAGTTATGCTTGTTCAAAGTTGGCCTCATGAAGTGAAATTATAGGTCATGCATCATTTTGGAACTTTGAAGTTTTGTGCACATGACCTCAAATACAGATGCTACATGACCCATAATACATCTGCAAACATGCCATACATTCATTTTCACCATGCCATGATAATTGAAGAAGATTCCTAAAACAAGAACATGTGATTATGTAATGATTACATTTGAGAATTTATGGCAAATTGATGAATCACCCAAGGAATCTTCTCATCAACCAATTAGAGCTCACTTTGCATCTGAATTGTCCCCTAAGATCAGATAGAATCAATGGATAGGGGAGGTGGCTCGAAAATGCAAT